>NC_136261.1:300067872-300132872 GCF_964187855.1 Myxine glutinosa
AATGATGTGGGTGGGGAGAGGGAGGTAGAGTGTGAAGGATGTGGGTGGGGAGAGGGAGGGAGAGTGAATGATGAGGGTGGGGAGAGTGTGAATGATGAGGGAGGGAGAGTGTGAATGATGAGGGAGGGAGAGTGTGAATGATGAGGGAGGGAGAGTGTGAATGATGAGGGAGGGAGAGTGTGAATGATGAGGGAGGGAGAGTGTGAATGATGAGGGAGGGAGAGTGTGAATGATGAGGGAGGGAGAGTGTGAATGATGAGGGAGGGAGAGTGTGAATGATGAGGGAGGGAGAGTGTGAATGATGTGTGAATGATGAGGGAGGGAGAGTGTGAATGATGAGGGAGGGAGAGTGTGAATGATGAGGGAGGGAGAGTGTGAATGATGAGGGAGGGAGAGTGTGAATGATGTGTGAATGATGAGGGAGGGAGAGTGTGAATGATGAGGGAGGGAGAGTGTGAATGATGAGGGAGGGAGAGTGTGAATGATGAGGGAGGGAGAGTGTGAATGATGTGGGTGGGGAGAGGGAGGGAGAGTGTGAATGATGAGGGTGGGGGGAGGGAGGGAGAGTGTGAATGATGCAGGTGAGGGTGGGGGGAGGGAGGGAGAGTGTGAATGATGCAGGTGGGGGAAGGGAGGGAGGGAGGAAGAGTGTGAATGCTGGGGGGGGGGGAGGGGGTGGAGGAAGAGTGTGAACGGTGAAGGGGGGGGGGGAGGAAGAATGTGAACGGTTGTTGAAGGAGTTTGTGAGCAAAGATGGAGGGGACATGGGGTGGGTGGGGAAGGGAAAATTGTGGAGAGATAATGTGAATGGCGGGGGGAGGTGGGAATGGAGGGAGAGTGCAAATGGTGGGGGTTGGTGGAGGAAGAATGTGAATGGGTTGGGAGAGGGAGAGGGAGAGGGAGAGGGAGAGGGAGAGGGAGAGGGAGAGGGAGAGGGAGAATGTGAATGGGGATGGGGATGTGGATGGAGGGTACATGTTCGTTCGTTGGTTGGTTAGTGTGGAGGGGAAGGAGTTGGGGAAGGACAATGTGAGCTGTGTGGGGGGTGGGGGGGGGGGGGGGGAAAGGACTGGGGGTGGGAGGGGAAAGAGAGAATGAGAACAGTTGGGGAAAAGAGAACGTAAACGGGAAGGTAGTGGGGGCTGATGGAGGGTACGGTACATGTTGGTGGGGGGGGGGGGGGGAGGGGGAGGGGGAGGTGGAGATTGGGGAGGGAATGTCAAGGGTGAGCAAGCAAGCAAGGGGGGGGGGGGGGGAGGTAGAGAGAATGTGAATGGTTGGGGTTGGGGGGGGGTGGGGGGCGGGGCTTATCCAACAGTTATATGATTGTGTGGAAGGAGGGACAGAGACAGATGGTGAAAGTTAGAGGTGCATGTGAGGAGTTAATGCAAGTTTTCTCAGTTCTGAAGGATGATCTCAATGTTGTACCATTATTGGCCCTGATTGATCATGGTACTGCGGTTACGTGGTTTACCATCTGTTTTTTTTTTTTTTTTTTTTTTTTTTTTATTAACGTGTGGGTGGGTAGAGGGGAGGGAGGGAGAGTTCACACTCTCTGCGGTTACGTGTTTTTTTTTCTTTTTTTTTTTTTTTTTTGTGTGTGTCCTTCCCCAACTCCTTCCCCTCCCCTCCACACTAACCAACGAACGAACATGTACCCTCCATTCACATTCTCCCTCTCCCTCTCCCTCTCCCTCTTCCAACCCATTCACATTCTTCCTCCACCAACCCCCACCATTTGCACTCTCCCTCCATTCCCACCTCCCCCCGCCATTCACATTATCTCTCCACAATTTTCCTTTCCCCACCCACCCCATGTCCCCTCCATCTTTGCTCACAATTTTTTTGTTTTTTTGTTCTGTTTGACCAATTAAGCAGATCTAGTGTGGTAAATTTCTCCCTCCATCCCCCAAATACATCTTGAGTAATTTTTTTGCTTGTTCAAAAATACACGTGCATATGAACACAGAAGGATGTGGATACACGCTAGAAAACGCCATTTGCCATATTGGAGCCATCAGGATGATCTCTGTTAGGATGCAGGGTTTGGCTGCTACTCCTCTTTCCTCAAACAAATCCAGCCGCAGCCAATAAAGTTTCACAAAAGCAATTGGCAAGAGTTAACTTCCACATAGACACAAATAAAACGAAATAGAAATGGAGTATAGCAAATAACGCATGCACGTGTGCACACACTGCTTCAGAGGAGCTTAGCCTATGACCATGGGGGTGAAGTAACCTCCCGGTGCACTCTGGGTGTTGGTGATGCCGACTTGTGGTGGTGTTTTTATTTACTTTTAGGGATAATTCACCGCTGCACCCTTCACACGAGACGTCATCCAGGGGCTTGTCCGCACTCTGTTCTGTAAATGCTGAGCATGCGAAGGAGGCATCACACCATTTTTAGTCTTTGGTGTGACTCGACCAAGGTCTGAATTGAACTGCCGACCACCAAGACTCAGAATGGATGTTCTAACCACACAGTTACTGAGTCAATTTTGAAAAAAAAAAAAGATTGTTGGGGTTTCAATGAACAGTCAAATGTACTCGAATACCAGGGTGACAGTAGCCCTGTCTTTTTCTTTCAGAATTTATTGATTTGACTCAAGCTACCGGTTAGCCGGAGAACTTGTTTTGCAAACCGGGGTAGAGAAAGCGTGCCATTGTTTGGCAAGTTGAAGTAGAGCATTCCGATAAGCACATGTTATTGAACATGCTCTGTTTTGTACTTTTCCTTGGTTGCAGGAATGTATCCTTTCGGGGATCATGTCCGTTGGTGGAAAGAAAGTCCTGCACATGGATAGGAACTCGTACTATGGGGGCGAGAGTGCCTCCATTACACCACTCGAGGAGGTTTGTGTAACTCGACTTTGGACTCTATTTTCACAGGCAATTTGAAAATCTTGTGAAGTATGGAATTTTGTAATAAATAAACGTCATTATACTCGTACGACGTTTCATATTGATTGATTTCCTCCCCCACTCCCCCTTTCCCCTCCCCCTCTTCCCATCCCCTTCCCCAGCGCTCTCTCCCCAAATAAAAAAAGCAGAGATTTTAGGTTGTCCATTGCATCAACTTGTTCAAAAGGATATGCCCAGAGTACAAATGCGGAGCGTGCCATATATGGTGGCAGAATAGTTTGGTGACTACTTCCTTGACTGAACTGTGGTCAAACAGTTTATGTTTGATGGAAAAAATTTCAATTTCGTGCACCAACTTCAGGAAATGACGCATTGTGGTGCACGTTTTTCCGAACAAGAATTTCCCAAAACTCATGCTTGATCTAAAATTGATCATAAGCTTGAACCTTTTGCCTGTACTCAATAAAATTGGTCATTTTAAAGTGATTCTTCGAGCCTATTTGGTCATGACACAACATGAATATGAATGAATGATCGTTTTGAGGCCATTTTCCCCGCTAGAGCGGGGGTTAGTCTTGCGGGCCCCATGACAATCATGGTTCCCTGTTTGAGGCAATGTTTTTATGGCCGGATGCCCTTCCTGACGCCAACCCTTAGTCGCCTCCTACGATGCGCAGGGATACGGTGTACCTATTCTAAACCGGGGTACACACCGGGATCATTCATCCCAACAAGCTGGTACTCGATTTGAAGGATGACAGGCTGAGTCAACCCCCTGGCGTTAATTCAGCGATCGACCGGGATTCGAACCCAGGATCCTGGGATCCCAAGCCGGCACCCTAACCGCTAAGCCAACACCAGGCTATGACGCAACAATGCCCTATAATGGTTTGATGAAGGCTGTTGCTATGTTTTCGTTTCAATTTTTGGCTTTACTCCGAAAACATTTCAGCAAAGCATATAAACACTTCCTTTTTCATGAAGCGTGTGTTTTTTAATTCGCTAACTTGTTTCCTGCATTTAGGTTATCAGTGCATTCAATCTTGGTTAAAATTGATCGAATGAACTATTTTGCTCAGTTTCACCTTTGTCTTACATGGCCATAAACCCATGTCAATTGTTGAGGTAGCTCTGAGCAACCTGCTTTTAACAAACGATTGAGCGCATGTGCAAGGAGCGTGCTTCTTTTGTGTTTACCATATTTGTAAAATGCCGAGTATCTTGCACACTCGAAAATTGATGGATATGTCTACTATATAAGAGAGCCGTTGGTCTGTGTCGCAATTTTTCTCAGAGATGGCTAAACGGATCTTTGTAAAACATTCAGAGGTTCATCAGTGAGTGCCTGGGAGTGTTTTATGCGAAATTTTATTTTATTTATTTATTTATTTATATTCTTTTTTTGGATTAAAAAAAAAATCTCTCCATAGTGCCTAAGCCTTGTTGATTAATGACAGTTATATACAAGTACACATTCGCATAAATAAATACAAAACAATCGCCAGACATTTGAACACAAATAATCAAACGATGCCAGAAGCGGGTGAAGTTGGTAGTAAGACTTCTTCTTTCTGAACGTCATCATGCTTAACTCAGAAACGTGATCAACGGCACATTCAGCAGCATATATTCAACAAAAAGGTAAAATGATGATTTGACATATGTGATGGATTCTGATTTGGATGTAATTGCTTTTCCATTATATATGCCCTCATTTCAAATATGTTAATGTTTCTTTTTCGCTTGAGCAACGCCGGGTACTCCAGCTATAAACACTTGTATACTTCACTCGGGGTACAAATACAAATTTGACTGGGGGGTAACATAGGCTATGTGGGCACGACCTCATTCAGGGGTGTGGGGGACCAGGGAAGGGGCATAAATTCTCTACGTAAATGTGTACCGTGTATTCTGTAGTGCCTCCTGGTGTTGGTGGCAGAGGGTATTACGATTTCCTTTTTTTTTTTACCTGGGAAACACTGAGGTTAAAGCACTGTTTGCATGGCTAAATTTTTCCTCCTTCCCTTCTTCCCCTCCCCCAAAACGGAGGGGCCTGTCAAAGCCCCCCCCCCCTCTTAGATGTATATGTAGTATATATTTCCTGTCCCTCTCCTCATTTCCCCTGCCCTCCTCTCCTCCCCCTTCCACTCCCCCCACTTCCTTCCTCACCCCTCCCTCCTGCCTCCCACCCACCCCACCCCCCTCCAATGCCTTTGACTTTGACAGGCTCCTTCATTTTGGGTGGAGGAGTGGTGGAAGGGAAGGAGGAAAAATTTAACCATGCAAAAAGTGCTTTAACCTTAGTGTTGCCCAGGTAAAAAAAGAAATTGTAATACCCTCTGCCACCAACACCAGGTGGCGCTACACGGTACACCTTTACATAGAGAATTTACGCCCCTCCCCCGTTCCCCCACACCCTCGCATGAGGCCGCGGCCACATGCCTATGTTATCCCCCCCAGACAAAGTTGTATTTGCATTTGTACCCCAAGTAAAGTATGTGTTTAGAGCCAGAATACCCAGCGTTGCTCAAGCGAAAAAAGAAACATTAACATCTATCTATAATTCCACTAATCTCTGTGTGTATGTTTGTTTGTATGTTTGTATGTTTGTATGTTTGTCTGTGACCGCTGTTTCTCGACAACTACCGGTCCGATATACTTGAAACTTGCCAGGTATATTGCTGGGGACCCGAGGATGTGCCTTTTCAAGGTTTTAAATTAATCGCAGAAGTAGTTACCGAGCTATGTCCAAAAAACGATTCAACCAATCAGAGAGCAGCGAGCTATCACGTGTGCCGAACGTGGCGAACAGACTCTGCCTCGGATGGCACATTTGAGAGCGTATTCATTTATTTCCCGTCGGCAAACTATGTTGGCGCTATGTTGGCGTTAAACTATGTTTTAAAACTAATTAAAACTAATTTGCGATTCTTTCGCTTTCCTGCGATATGCGACCTTCCGGAGCTCCTGTGAGAGCGTGCGCCATTACGGATAGTACGGGTACGGGCATGCCATATGTTGGCGTTAAACTATGTTTTAAAACTAATTAAAACCATTTCATGTAAATAGAGGGGGGGGGGGATTGTCACTGTACTCGCAAGCCGTTCGCCGTTCGCTTTGGCGTTGCGAATGGACCAAAACATTTCATGGACCAAACCATTTCATGTAAAGCGTTCGCCGTTCGCTTTGGCGTTGCGAATGGACCAAAACATTTCATGGACCAAACCATTTCATGTAAATAGAGGGGGGGGGGATATAATTTTAGATATATATATAGTACGGGCATGCCCTAGTATTTGAAATGAGGGCAAATATAATGGAAAAGCAATTGCATCCAAATCAGAATCCATCACAAATGTCAAATCATCATTTTACCTTTTCGTTGAATATCTGCTGGTGAATGTGCCCATTCATCACGTTTCTGAGTTAAGTATGATGACTTTCAGGAAGAAGAAGAAGCCTTACTACCAACTTTGCCCACTTCCAGTATCATTTGATTATTTGTGTTCAAATGTCTGGTAATTGTTTTGTATTTAGTTATGCGAATGTGTACTTGGATATAACCTATTAATCAAAAAGGTTTAGGCACTATAGAGCGATGTAAAAAACAACAACCCCCAAACAAACTTCGTTTCCCCCCCCCCTTTTTTTTTTTTTTTTTTTTTTTTTTTTTTTCTCCTCTCTCTTCCTCTTTCCCTATTTCTATTTTTGACCTAAAAAGCTAAGCAGTCACTGATGAACCTCTGAAAGTTTGACAAAGATCCGTTCAGCTATCTCTGAGAAAAATTGTGACAGACCAACGGCTCTTATATCGTAGATAAGGGCTTTTAGACCCGGTAAATGCATCATGGCATTAAGAGCCATGAGCACATGTTTTTCACTTCTCGGATAGCTTCAGCAGTGCACACTCGAGTCTATTTTTAAAGGTCACAAGCAAAGGATAGTGGAGTCATCGACCATGGTTTTACCCTTGCTGGAGCTAATCAGGACGACACACCATATAATCGATTACCTGTGATCATGAAACCCAGTCAGCTTAATATTGTGTTAAACCTCCTAGCTTATACATGCACTCATGGCATTTAACGATCCCCAACCGTGAACCCACCTCTTGGTTGGTGAGGCAGTAAGGCAGAGGTAATGACGGGTAGCCTATAGTGTACACCCAATATTATTTTGAATTGACGAAATTGGCCGAGGTTAAACTGCTGTTTTACATAACGCTCAAGAACAAATAACTTCCTGTGTACTGATAGCACTACCTGCAGATGTCGGTGATATATTCGACCGTCACCCAGTTTCAATATTCAAATCTATAATAAAGTTATATTCTTACCTCCGCCCACCAAAGGTGGAAGGAAGTTACGTGTTCACCCGTGTTCATCTCTATCTGTCAGCTTTGTTTGTCTGTTAGCAGGATATCTCGAAAGACAGATTTGTATCAAACTTGCTGCGTGGATAGCTTATGGACCAAGGACCAATTGGTTCGATATTGGTGAATATCCAAATCCGAAACCTGATTGCGCATTCATTTATTTGTATTATATTGCACATTGCACATTTATTTTGCATATATTTTGTATCGTGGCATATTTACCTGATTGCCTCAAGTTTGGCGAGCATTAATATCCTATTGGACGCCTAGGCACTAGGTCTGATCTCGACTTGATATCTTGTCGGGTTTGACCAGTTCACTCCAGGGAGGAGCTTCTGCTCCTCACTGAAATAGGACCTACTCCTATTGATGAGTGGTCCAATTGTATGACAATTCATTCTGGCCCTTCTTGGTTAGGATGTGTGCGCTTGATTGACCATGTACTTCAGCCTTCGGGCTGAGGGGCATGTGTATGCTTATGGGACAGTCTTGTTGGACCGTGTACTTTGGCCGTGGGGTCAAGGTGCGCGTCCCAAGCTGTTTAGATTTATTTTTTTTTGCTCGATATAAAACGTTGGCCTCATAAGGTGAGGGCCAGCAAGCCCGAAACGTGAATCCGTGGATGTTCCCTCTCCGGGGTGTACTGGTCTATAAAAGTGAGAATTAAATTATCTTCCAGGTATTGGCTGTAATACAATCCTATGGAGAAGTTGGGGGGCTGTAGCTCTGCTAAGCTAATGCTTGATAAGTGGAGTCTATGCAAGTGTTTGGTCAGAAGTCTCCTTTAAATAAATATATATGTATAGTACTTTGCAATAAGAGCAAAGCAGACTCCCAGCTTAACATCTCTTGTACTTGTAGCAAAATTATTGCAATGCCAGCTGAAACCCGTGAAATGTAACACCATGGAAATATGCCTCTGTCACACCACTATCCAAGACCATTCCTTATGGCATAAGGTTTGAGTCATCCGTATACGTCAAGCGGTGTGTGCGTGCTGGCTTTCCGTATGTATGCTGGAGGACACCCATACAGCTGGAGCACAAACAACTGACAAAGCTCCAGCTTAGGAACAGGATGATTGTGCTGTTCGTCAGGGTGAAATAGATTTTGCCTCAACACCTCACTAAATAAAGTCGCGGAAAGTGCAAAACTGTCGAGCGCTAAAGAGAAAGTAGTCATGAAGGCCGAGACCACAGAAGGGAGTGTTGAAGTGGTACTTTCTTGACCTAACTGGGAGACGAGAAGAGAAATGAATGGATACCACAAAAGTTCCTCTGAAATTGCTCTGATTTTGCTTCTCGATGAAAAGCATGACGGAATAAATTTGATCGATTTTAAGTGGAAGTGGATGTTGCCTGTTGATGTTTTTACTGACACAAAACTGATCGCATCCCATCCTTTTTCTCTTTTCTTTTCAGTTTTTCAAGCGGTTTGGCTTTCTAGAACCACCAGCCTCAATGGGTCGTGGCAGGGACTGGAATGTTGACCTCATTCCAAAATTTCTCATGGCAAATGGTATGTGTGTCTTCTGTCTCTTCTGTCTTGCTTGGAATTTGGTCTCACATTTTGTGAAATATAAACTTGCTTTTATTTCTCGCTTTTTTCCATCAACTTAACTACCTTCCATATGCTGTTCCATCTCGATTTTGCTAAACATGCAAGAGTGAGCCTGAAAGAGTGCATGTGCATTAAATTTTAAAAAAAAATCCACAGGAAGTATGTTACAAAAGAAGTATCATGTTAAACCCTATAGGAGATGCATAACTACCATCTGCCTTGCAGTCTCAGCAGATGTCTCTCATTCTGTAACGTTCTCATGTGCTACATGCTGATAGAGGAGGTTGAGTAGATGAGCTTAACAGCTACATGTATTGGCCTAACAGTTCTGTATATTCTGGGTCCTTTTCATTCGTAAAGTACTATACTGCAGTTAGCTTGCAATCCATGGCAGATTTTCCCACAGAAATTATTATCGCAGGGTTTCCCAGACTGCGCATGCGTTAATGGTGTGCAACCACTTATGATGCTGTATTGTGGTTGTGTTTTGTTTCATTGAAGGTTTTTTTGTTTTATTTCTGGTTGTTGTGGTTTGAGTGCAGTACCCCATTGCTGCTTCCTTGTGCTAGAATCATTGTCATCACTTAAGCCATTATTGTGCTGCTTTGGCTGAAGAATGAAAAAGTACAATTTGGCAGTTTGGCGACCTCCTGATTTGACACTTTAGCGATGCATTCTGGCATCTATCAGTCTTGATAGTTGTAGATCCCCCACCCCTCAACCCATGGATAATTCTCAGCCCTTTAGACCCCATTGGACCATTTTCAGACCTTTAGACCCCATTGGACCATTTTCAGACCTTTAGACCCCATTGGACCATTTTCAGACCTTTAGACCCCATTGGACCATTTTCAGACCTTTAGACCCCATTGGACCATTTTCAGACCTTTGGACACCATTGGACCATTTTCAGACTTTTAGACCCCATTGGACCATTTTCAGACCTTTAGACCCCATTGGACCATTTTCAGACCTTTCAGGCCCTTGAGACCCTTTGGACTCTTTCGCTGTTTTTCAATTCAGAGTGCATGGTTAAGCTACTCTACTCTACTCTACTCTACTGCACTGTACTGTCCGATCGTATGCATGTGTCGTGGATTTGAATCCCTTTCCCAGGAATAAGCACCTTGTTAAATTCGGACAGTGTACAAGAGGTTTATTATCGATAAGAATACATGTATGGAAGACGTTGGCGTGGCGTGTCGGCCAGTAACACCACATCACAGTGACATCATAGTCCTCACACAGCCGGCCCCAACAAATCTCACCGAGCCACAACCCGTGTCGGCTTGATATACTTTCTTCTAGGATCAGGGAACTCAAAACAACATCCTGTGATCAAATCCCTTCCCAAGGACACAGACTGCCGCCTCGAAGAGGAATTGTACAACGTTGACATTGCAGGATAAGTCTCATTGGCTGTTTTGTCAAGGCCAAACATGGGAATTTGTCATCAGTTTTTTCAAAGCCAGACAACCAGATGCCAGTGAAAATGGACCACAGGGTTTTCAACCTGGAACACTGCTGTCCCCTTCAGGATAGGGATTTAATGAAATCCCCTTCATGTGCCTACACATTTTAGTGAAAAATTACATGTTACATGTATTTGTCCATGAGTGCATCTATTAATTGCATATTGTGGCACCTTGAAACCTTTCAATTTGACCTTTTGACCTTTAGATCTTTACACCTTCAGATATTTAGACCTTTCAGACTTTTCATTCAAAATAAATGACCTTTCATTTTGTAAATAATGAGCAAACCCAACCCACCCAGAGGGTGGGTAAATTGCTAGTCATCATACTAAAATACACAATTTGCTGTCTGTCTGTCTGCCTGCCGATTTTTGACCGTGATACATTTCGTCATTACTTATTCAATTTCAACCAAACTTGACCGGAGGACTAAGGGTCACACAATTAAGGTTGTGGCGAATTAATTTGCCCCCCTCCCCAAGGGGATTGTCTCTGCCAAGGGGATTTTCGCTGCCAATGTGGTTGCGTGTTGAGGTGTATATCCATGTATCCTTTTTTCGTGGCATTTTTCCAAGGCAGCGTCTCATAGCAAATGTAACAACAACACTAAATATTATAGCATAGTATTAATGTTATTACAAAGCAATATTAAAGGAAGACTCCAGAGCCAAATTGTTTTTTAATTATTTAAATCTTTAGAATTAGGTAATATTTAATTTTTAAAAAGAAAAAAAATGCGACACTAAATTCGTCGTAAAATGCGTTTTTAAAAAGGCACGATTAAAAAAAAAAGCTCGTTCTGGAATCCTTGTGATGTCACTGTGACCTCACACGAGGTATAGATCTCAGTTGATTGCGGTGCACACAGTGCATAAACATGGCAGAAGAAGAAGTTTCTGACTCCGATTCGCTCGATAGTTCCTCTGATCTGTCAGACTTTTCAGCCGATGAATACGTATCAGAGGCTGAGGAAAGTATTGTAGAAGAATTTGATATAGAACGGAGAGAATTTGGTGTTCAACCATATCGGTTTGAGGAATACTCCGACGAAGATCCAGAGGCCAATATGGAGGTCGAAGTGGAAAACGACGAAGATGATGCTGAACGGCTCGCAGATTTAGATTACTGGTACGTGTTGGGCTAGCCTACTTGTTGATAGTTTCGGTTAAATATGCGAGGAATATTTATATCAAGCGAGTGTTATTGCAGTAGTGACTTTGTTTGATCGATAAAACGGTAAAAACCCGATCGCCTTGTGCCTGTATCATGGCGTAGCCACAGACACGCAGGCTGCAGCTACTGAGTGTAGTGTACAAATGCACTCGTCACTGTACGTCGGCGTTTTGTAGAATTTTGGCCAATTTATTTATATTTATGGCAGGCATGTTCCACTAGACCCCGAAATAAGTCGATACATGAACAATTATGCTCGCATCCCGGGAGAGGGTGGGGGAGGGGGATAGCCCACATTTTATACATGACACAAACGTCATTTACGATTTAGTGTAGGCCTAGGCCTATGCATTGCAAGTGTCTTTGGGGACACACAGTGACAGTACACTCGCATTCGAGCCTGTGTTTATGATTGTAATACCATTGTTTTTCTTGAATGAAAGGGGGGTTCATAATCTCTCAATTTATGGTTGCGTACATACTTTAAAGGGGCTCTTCAATCATGAAACGTTGTGCAAATATTGGTATAAACCAGCAAAATAAATTGGCTACCTATTATACAATTATATTTTGTTTCTAGGACTGCACTCATAGTACTAACACAGTGCCCAGCCAAATGTTATGGCCCTTTAGGCCACTTAAAGGTGCACTTTATTGAATCTTGCGTGAGGTGACGTAGACTCTGTTGCAGTGATGTCACTAGGGTCACATTGTGCTAGAACATGATATAATAAAGCCAGCATGACGGCAAGTCACCTCTGGAGCCTGAGAATGACAGGATTTTGAACGTCAAAATGCGATAAGGATTCAATACAGTGCGGCATGATGAATTGTCAATTGAAGCGAATTATTATTATCCACAAGGCCTAGGCCTAAGTAGTAATAAAAAGAAATTTCTTACCCTCATTAACTCTCGTTTAGCGACAGCAGTTCGAGGTCTCTTCAAAGTCGGCGTGGAACATGAAGTCTGGGCCTGGGGCAAGATGGTAGGCATCGCAAATTCAGTGTCGGCGCCAGTGGCCTGAGTGGGCGACATCATCATCATCGACGTAGAACGGCGTTATATTCTTCGACGTGGTGGCTGGCGAAGCAAGTGTCCTGCAGGTACCCTCTGGATATTTGGATGGGATTTGCAAAGGCTTCAAATCTAGTCTGGCAGCGTGTCCCATACTCAAAGCCAAAAAGCTGACATCACTGGTCAAAATGTTCACTGCAAAGCCTCGTCGACTTGGTAGGACCTTTCCATCGTGCTCGAGTTCGTCGGACAAACCTCTTCCAAGTGTTATTGCTGGCAACATCCTTTGGGAATTCATGCAGTGTTCGCGCAAAAGGCTCCTAGACTTTGCTGCACCCGTACAAAACACAACTATAAACCATTTAGAATCCGATATGCAGGACAATATAACTAGAATAGAAACACTCCACACTATTGTATTGTATTGCAAACCATTTGTAAAGTATTTCCGGCTTCCCTGATCACCTCTTGTGACGTCGTACTGTGCATGGGCACATGGTCTAAGATTTGCAGAAGCGTTTTCGTCGATGGTCTATTAATTATTGGCGCATTTAAGGTCGGATTACAAGGAAACGACTTCTTGGGTTGATTATTATTATTATTATCATTATTATTTATTTTTTTTTTAGATGTTATGTACTGATCAAAGATTATGTAGAAGCATTTAACTAAAAAAAAAATTGGGGTCTGGAGTCTTCCTTTAATACTAATAATATCCCGTCTCCCCAAGAGGTTTTCCCTCCTTGAACAAAAACGGCGTGTTAACGTGTATAACTATAAACAGCTTATCGTGCCGTTTCATGAAACACCCCTAACAGAAGTAAAAATATAACAAACCACAAACACGTTTGATTACCTTTTGAAACAGTCGCTCCTGCTGTTTAATATGAAACTGAAAGGGAGAAAACCTGGGTTGTGTTCAGCTACCAAGCAGCTAGCTAGCGCTTGCCAAGCCAGCCACACCTTATCAACGGTTTTAGATGGAGTGCTTGCTCTAATGCTTAAACCATTTGGTGAACGCTCTACCAGAAACTTGGTAAATGAACGCACCCCCCAATGTGCTTGTGGCCCGACCCTAGATCTACTGTAAACTATATAGCCCAGAGAGGAATGGCCCTTCCTGCCACTCCCATAGGGAATGGGTGTACTAGTCATATAAATACGACAATTATTTGAGACGTGCCGGCACATGCGCAGAGTGCAGGAAAAACGTAAAAACCTTCCATGTCCGTAAAGCTAACACACACGCAGCCATGCAGTTTGGCGTCAACTTGTCACTGAAGTGCAACAGACATTAAAGCTGTTGAGTAAAAATGTAAACACATTTTTAAAGTACAAACACCAGTAATGAAAACATTTAAAATGAGAATGGCACTCGGTTGAGCACATACCTCCACCAGGTTGAACAGTTTACGTTTTGTATCCCACTGATTGGCCGAATCTGGATCCGTATCTGAAACAAAATCGAATTGGCTTTTCTTGTTTCCGAACCAACTCGTCCACCTAGTTTTGTCATAAGTCTTCCACAACATTTTGAAATACCATGCTATATATACTTTTTTTGGGGCTTGTCTCTCAATGGTGAAGAATCACTTAAAACATTATAGGAACCAGATCCAGGTCTGGATCTTCACAAAAATCTTATCATTTCGTCCTTATCACACAAACGACCTGTCCACCAAATATCGTCCGAATCGGTCCACATCCTTTTGAGATATCCTGGTCAAAGTCAGACAAATAGACAGACAGGATTGAAAACATAACCTCCGCCCACCTTCGGTGGCGGAAGTGACAAGCGTTTGCGGAGAAAATAGTTTTTGGATCAGGATTTCAATTCAACCAATTATGGCTGGAATATCACTTCACCAATGATGTCATCATTATCACCCTATATACAGTCACGTGAAAAAGTAAGTATGCCCCATTAAATGTTTTAAAAATCTTTTTAACATATGTGGACATATCAATATTTGATCTTCATTTAAACAGTATCTACAGATAAAGGTGATCCAATTGAACAAAAAACAATGAAAAATTGACTTTGCAATAATTTATTCAACAAAAAATTAACAGAGATGCCATTTTCTTCTGTGGAAAAAGTCAGTACACCCTTGGCTCTCATAGGTGGTATTGCACCCTTTGGCAGAAACAACCTGAAGTAGGCGTTTCTTATAACTGTCTACCAGTCTCTGACATTGACTGGGAGAAATTTTTGCCCACTCCTCCATGCAGAATTCTTTCAGCTGTGCAATGTTTGATGGGTTTCTTGCATGCACAGCTCGTTTCAAATCCCCTCACAACATCTAGATGGAATTTAGATCCGGGCTTTGACTTGGCCATTCCAGAACCCTCCATTTCTTTCTTTCAGCCATTCCTTGGTGGATTTACTGGTATGTTTAGGGTCATTGTCATGTTGCAAGGTCCACCTTCGGTTGAGCTTCAACACTCTGACAGATGGCCTCACATTGTCCTCAAGCACCCTCTGGGACAATGAAGAATTCATAGTGGATTCAATTGTGGTAGACTCGTGCACTTTGACCTCAACAGTGGCAAGATCTACCTGTAGGTCCCGTGATGACATTCTGGGGTTCTTGGAGACTTCTTTCAGCATCTTGCGGTCTGCTCTCGGGCTGAACTTGCTGGGGCGGCCTGGCCTGAACAAGTAGGCAGTTGTTTGGAATCTTCTCCACTTGAAGATGATCTTCCGGACAGTCGAATGATTGATTTCAAATTGTTTGGAGATCTTTTTAAATCCCTTCCCAGACTCGTAGGAATCTATAACCTTCTTTCTGAAGGCCTCAGAGAGCTCTTTTGATCGAGGCATGGTGACGTCGCACACTTCAACAACAAAGAGCAAACTAAACTAAATGTCTGAGGTTTAAATAAGACAGGTTCCTCCAAGATCCTCTCAAACGATGTTCTAATCATTTGCACCTGAGCTGGTGCACCTGATTCTAATTTTAGGTATTTGAAGTAGTGATAAATGTCGGGGTGTACTTACTTTTTCCACATGCGAAATTTGCATTTATGTTTATTTAAATTGTACTTTTCTTTTTTTTTTTTTTTCTTTTTTTTTTGTATACAGGATCGAGGCTCGTGAAAGAGCTAACATTTATCACACAAAAAAAAATCAAACAGACACAAAACATGAGGGCAGCGGTAGACAAGATGGGGAGAAAAGGGGACGCATACAAACAACATTTGAGAGCAGGGACATCGGGAAATCTGTGGGAGGGCTTGGGGGGGAGGAGGCGTGGGAAGGAGGGGTGGGAGAAGTATAAAACACAAGGACACTGCAAGGACCTCCAGGGAGGAAGTTGGTATTTCAGAAAAGTGAATCTGGGGTGAAATTAGTGGGGGTAGAAAAGATCAAGGTTTTGGATGAGGGAAGATAAGAGATTGTGGTGAACAGCTGTTTTAAAGACCTGGAGGGAAGAGTGGGATTGAAGAGAGTGAGGGAGTTTGTTCCAGAGGCGGGAGAAAAGAGGAATGAAGGAGTGAAGGTGAGCAGAGAGTCTTGATTTTGGCAGTTTAACCATAAGGGGGTTGCAGGCAGATCTTGTGCGACCTGCAGGAATATTTGGGGGACAGAGCCCAGAGAGAGCTGGGCGAGCAAGGCCGGAGAGGAGTCGGTGGAAGACAGCAAGCCCACCAACCTGCCAGCGATGAGTAAGTGAAAGGACCTCGGAGTTAGCTTCATCGCGGGAGATTCCAACGATTATGAAAGCTTTGGTTTCAACAGCGTGAAGCCGAGCTCGGTGTGAGGCAGGAGCAGCGGCCCCGAGGGGAGAACAGTATTCCATTGAACTGCGGATGAAAGCCTTGTATGTGGTGAGGAGCTCAGGTGTGCCAAGGAAGGACTTCGCACGACGGAGGATGCCCAGTCGGTGACTGGCTTTGGAGGTCAGATTTGAAATGTTTTCCCAGGAAAGATCATGGCAGATAGTGAGACCCAAAAGCTTGAGTAACAGAGCTTCTTGGAGAGGATTATTCAGAAAGTGGATGGGAGGGTTGTCTAGTCGGTCTTTTTGGAGAGACAGTAAGAGTGTGAGATTTGTCAGGATTGAAAGACATGTTCCACTTGTTTGACCAGTCTGTGATTTTGTCCAGGTCTGCAAAGTGAGGAGGCTGCAGACTGCCGATCTGAGGGATGAGGAATGGGGTGGCAGAGAGTTGAGTCATCAGCAAAGAGATAGAGAGGATTTTCAAGAGAGCCAGAGAGATCATTGATACAACAAACAACAACAGGCATTATAAGGCCATTTTAAAGAGGGAGGGGGGGGGGGGGTGAGCCTTGCGGTCCCCATTACAATCTTCTCCATTTTGCTCTATTTTCTGCATCTCCCCTTGTTAACCCCCTTGCCCGCATTTCTTCTTCGACCATCTTTAGCCAAGTCTTTCTCGGTCTTCCCCGTCCTCTACTTCCTTCCACATTCATTTCCATCACTCTTCTCAACCAGTCACTTTCATCCTTCCTCAACACATGACCAAACCATCTCAAACTGTTTCTCTTCACAGCATCCATCACAGGCTCTATTCCCATCATCTTTCGCAATTCATCCTTTGGCTCCCTCTCTCTCAACGATACTCCACACATCCACCGAACCATTCGCATTTCCACCCTTTCCAGCCTTCGTTGCTGCTCTACGTTCATTACCCATGTCTCGCTCCCATAAATCATAACACTTCTCACACATGCAGCATCCACCTTTCCCTTCAGCTTCAACGACACTCCCCTCCTCGTCAGCACGCCACTCAGTTCCTGAAACTTCTTCCATGCACATCTCACTCGAGCAACCGTTGCCGAGTCTGATCCACCTTCTCCATTCAGCATGTCTCCTAGGTAACAAAATGTTTTCACACCTTCCAGCTTCACGCCGTCTCCAAGATCCAACTCAACATTTCCCCCATCTGCAGCTCTCTCTGTGCACACCTTACACTTGAATGTAGCTGCCACACTGGTTAATGACCCTCTCAAACCACTACATTTTTGATGACACCACTCAGCGCACATTGTACATTGAATTGATTTCACTCCGACACCCTTCCTGCACATAGCACATGGCCACTTCCCAGTTCTTTCCACCTCACCACATGCTTTACCACTTGCCATCACCTTTGTTTTTCCGATATTCACCTTCAGACCTTTCGTCTCCATACATTCCTTCCACTTGTTCATCTTCTCCTTCAGGCCATCCATACTTTCTGCAATCAACACCAGATCATCTGCATACAACAACTCCCACGGTAAACCCTCCTTTACGTTCCGAGCCAGTACCTCCATCACAGCTACAAATAGTAGTGGACTTGGTACCGACCCCTGATGCACTCCCACCTTCACCTCAAACTCACCACTGTTCCCGTCCTTCGTCCTTACAGCTGTGCGCGCTCTTTTGTACATTGCCATCACTACTCTGATCAACCATTCCTCCACTCCTAACTTCCTCAATGGCCATGTCACCACTTCACGTGGAACCCTATCGAATGCTTTTTCCAGATCAACAAACCCAAGAAACAACTTCTTCCTTCTCCTGCAACTGCCTCGCAATAAAATGTGCGTCTGTCGTTCCTCTTCCTGGCATAAATCCAAACTGCATTTCATCAATCTTCACTTTCTTCCTTATCCTCCTCTCCAACACCCTTTCCAATACCTTCATTCCATGCTCCAATAACTTTATCGTTCGATACGAGCCACAGTCCAGAGGGTCACCTTTCCACTTGCATAGAGGGACGAGGGTACTCGGTTCCCAATCCACTGGAATGCGGCCTTCTTTCACCACCAGATTGCAGATCTCTGTCATTCTCTTCACACCCCAATTTCCCGCTGCCTTCAACATATCTCCCACAACTCCCGTCGGCCCTCCCGCTTTTCTACTCTTCATTGCTTTTATCGCTTCCTCAACTTCCCTCTCGGTTATCTTCTCTGCCGGTCCTAAAACTGGGTTACTCTCTATGTTGCCATCCCATTCATTCTCTGCATTCAACAGTATTTCCATATATCTCTTCCATCTTCCTTTAATTCCATCTGGGTCCACAACGATTTGTCCCACTTCATCCTTAAAGCAACTCACCCCCATCACATCACACCTCTCTTTCACTATCTGCTTTGCAATCCTGAATACCGCTCTCTGACCCTCTTCCAAATCCAAGCGTTCTCCGAACATTTTCCTGCATGCCTCCTGCGCCTTTGCTACCTCTTTCTTTGCAGCCTTCTTGGCTGCCTTATAACTTTCATGCTCTTCCTTTTCTGCCCCCGTACCCTTCTGCCACTCCTTGAACTTCTTCCTCTTCTTGTCAATCTTCTTTCCAACTCCATCATCCCACCACCATGTTATCGAGTGCCTCGGTGGTCCTTTTGTCCATCCACATACCTCACCAACGGCTCCCAACAGACTTTCATCTTTCATCCATCCACTTTCAAGCTCAACCACATCATCCTCTACCATACTCAGCCTCTCTTTTAATGCCTTCCTCACTGTCACCTCTTTCAACCTCCACACCTTCATTCTCGGTTGGTACTTCACCCGCCGAGCTCTCCTCGTACCTTTCAACCTTATGTCGCAGACAACCAAGTGGTGCTGTGAAACAGCCTCCTCCCCTGGGATCACCTTTATGTCCCGGAGGTGCCCCCTATCTCGCCTACGCACCATCAGGTAGTCAACGGTTGTCGTCGACCCACCTTACATGTATGTAACAAGCTTATTATCCTCTTTCTGGAACTGAGTATTACAAATCAACAAATCAGCTCCATCAGCAAACTCCAAAATCCTTTCACCTTCTCCATTTCTCACAACATATCCATAACCCCCATGAACTCCCTCAAAACCGTCCATACTCCTTCCCACATGTCCATTTTGGTCTCCTCTTACCACAACAACTTCCTCATCTTTCACGTTTTCCATCAGCTTCTCTATTGCACACCAGAACTTGTCCTTCTCTTCATTGCTCCGACCAACCTGCGGAGGATATCCCGAGATGACGTTTACCAAGAGCTTTCCAATCATCATTTTCACAATCATCAACCTTTCACTCACTCTCGTCACACTCACCACACTGTCGACAAACTCCTCAGAAAACAGGACACCAACACCATTCACGCCTTCTGAGCACCCTTGCCACACAAACTTGTATTTCTGTCCCTGCCTACCCTTCACCATTCTCACACCACTTCCCTTCCATCTCGTCTCCTGCACACAACATATGTCCACTCTTCTTCTGACCAATACTTCCACCACTTCTCCTGATCTCCCTGTCATTGTCCCTACATTCCATGTCCCAAACCTCAGAAACCGATCTCCACGTCAGGCCTCAGACGTTTCGTCATCATAAATGGAGTGATTTACACCCTTGCTTCGATCGGGTTCCCCACCTTGAGTTTTGACGAGAGGGAGTGGGGTCCCCCACGGGGTACTTCGGGCTGTACCCTGCCCATATGTAGTTGTAATTGTCATGGTTCTCTTTGAGGCAATGTTTTTATGGCCGGATGCCCTTCCTGACGCCATCCCTTTTAGTCACCTCTTACGGCAGGCAGGGATACGGTGTACCTATTCTAAACCGGGGTACACACCGGTGATCATTGATGAAGACCAGAAAAAGCACAGGGCCCAGAACACTGCCTTGGGGAACTCCAGCCTACATGGACTGCAAAATGTAAATGTTTCATGATATTTGTTATATTATATCACCTTTATCTATCAATATTGTTGAAATGAAGATCAAATAGCTGTATGTTGAAAAAGTCAAAACTTTACATGGGGTGTGCTTACTTTTTCACGTGACTGTACCCCATGGGGAGCTGATGGAATCTGTCAAGTTTCAAAAAAAATAAATCGTTGTGATTTTGGAGAAAACGATGTCCATTTTTTCCCCTTTAATCCAATAGCACTGCCATACCAAGTGACCTATGATGCCACATTTAGCAATAAAATATTCACTATGGGGAGTCCCTCCTATGTTTAAACGTTTTGCATTGGTCAGACAAGTGGCTGCAGAGAGAAACATTTTTAAAGCACAAATATATAGCTCCAGACAGACACAGACAGACCGAGACACCCAAACCCAGACACACACAGAAGACATAGACACACACGGACAGACACGGGCGCACGCGGGCGCACATGGGCGTACGCGGGTGCACGCGGATGGGCGCGGGCGCACACGGGCGGGCGCACACGGACGGGCGCGGGCACACACGGACGGGCGCGGGCGCACACGGACAGGCGCGGGTGCACACGGAAGGGCGCAGGCACACACGGGCAGGTGCACACGGACGGGCGCGGGCGCACACGGACGGGCGCGGGCGCACTCGGACGGGCGCGGGCGCACACGGACGGGCGCGGGCGCACTCGGACGGGCGCGGGCGCACACGGACGGGCGCGGGCGCACACGGACGGGCGCGGGCGCACACGGACGGACGGGCGCACACGCACAGACACAGACACAGGCACACACGCACAGACACAGGCACACACGCACAGACACAGGCACACACGCACAGACACAGACACAGACACAGGCGCACACGCACAAGTGCACACGCACAGACACAGGCGCATACGCATCTAGGCTGGGCCAAATCAGGGGTGATTTTCAATTTTTCATACTACAAGGTTGTAATTTACCTAAAAGCTGTGGCTGGGTAACAGAAACAAAACCATGAAATTGTTTTTCAAAAATATTGACGTCTTACGGTAAAACAGCCCGTTACCATAGCAACGGTTACAGACGACTCAAAAAATTCTTAAAATCGATGATTTCTCAGGCTGTGTGTGACCCCCAGAGTTGATTCTGGTACCAAAAGATTCAGAATTGAAAGCCAAGGATGATTGGATAGCTTAACAATGTCTGTGACACAATTAAATACAACTTTTATCCCAAAAACTCATTTTTATCTCAAATTTAAGGCATTTGTTTGAAAAAAAAATGAAAATTTTGCTTTTTAATCATAGGATAATCATTAATCAGAGCTATAGTCAAATTAAATGTACTTTAAATTAACTTTCGTCATTGATTAAGCTTTTTTGTCTCAAATTTAAGGTCTGACATTGAACATTGATAACAAAATAAAAAACCTAGTCCCAATTGTAATCAATGGAGGCCAATGACTTCTTAGTCACAACCTGTGGATGTTGCCAGTCCATGCAGCTTCTTCCTGACGCCCTTCACAACCCTGTATAGAGCCTGGAGCTGCGCCTCAGATGTGGGGGCCTTGTTAGTGTTCAAATCTGTGGCGAGTCCAAGTGTCCGCTCTGCTGCGTCATTGACAACTGGGAGTTTGGCCACAACTTCCTTGCCATGACGATAGCTGTCTGAGGTGGGCCACTGTGCAACGGGGAGCTTGACAAAACTGGAGTCAATACCCAAGAGTTCAAACATGCTCCAAGAGTCGTAACCAACAAAGTCTTTGAGGGCTTTACTCCCCAATTGCTGTGAGGCTGGCATCTCCTGTATCATGTTATGTGCAGTCCCACTGTACCTGAGCATAGCCCTTCTCATAGTCTGCTTGTCAGATGACGTTCTGTCCGAGAAGAGTGCCAAAGAGACCAATCTCTCTGAGAGGTACCACAAATGGTTTTGTAGCTTCTCTCGGGCCACAGTCACAAAGGACAGAAATTTGGCAGGCCACTTTGTTGGATTCTTTGCGATACTGGCCTCAGCCTTGAGGAGGTTCTTCATCAGGTACATGTCGTTAGATGGTGCATCTGCAGCACTGGTACATGTCAACCACGCTTTAGTGTAGAAGACTGACATGAATGCAGCGAGACTGGTTATGTCTTCCAGCTCTTCGGGTGTGTAGATATCTCCCAGCTGCCAACGGAAGAGTGCCACCTTTATAGTGTATAAAGTCTTGCTCATCCAACGGGCGTGGTGGAATGCCCCAGGAGCTTTGATAGTGATGGTCCTCATACCATCAGGGACAGTCCCTCCAAGAAACAGCAGTGTGAGGTGTGCCAGCTCCAGGTAGTCGTGTCGAAGAGTCTCCTTTGTGCTATTGTCCATCCACGTCTGAAGGAAGGTGATGGTGGCATGTACATGGCCAGCCAGCTCTCTCTGTTGAGCAGACACCTCGACCAATGTGGAGTTGCCCTGGTCCAATTCACTCCAAGTGTTGAGCAGTCGCTTGAACAGCTGTTCATTAGGTCCTGTGGTGGGGCCATACACTATTGAGCAAGACGCCCCTCCAACCAATTCGTGGATGTGGTGCCGACACGCCAGTTGCAGAAGACTCCTGCCAAACTCAGTCTCCAGTCTTACTACGACTCTACTCTTGACCCCAGAGTTCACTGCCGTTGTATCGAAGACAAGAGCGCCTATCCTTGATGTGTGCAAGGGCGCCTTGAACGCCCTGATGAATGGTTACAGTAACAACCGAAAGCAGGCATTAAAATTAATGATTGTAAGCTGCTTTTGTTAACTTTTTTTTATTGAAATGAAGATGGCCAAATTTAAACAACGTTATAACAGTTATAAAAACTGGACAATACAAGGTTGTAAAAGACAATTTAAAGTAAATTTAATCTGATTAATGGTTATCCTATGATTAAAAAGCAAAATTTTCAATTTTTTTCCATAAATATGCTTGAAATTTCAGACAAAAATCAGTTTTTTGGATAAAAGTGGTATTGAATTGTGTCACAGACATTGTTAAGCTATCCAATCATCCTTGGCTTTCAATTCTGCATCTTTTGGTACCAGAATCAACTCTGGGGGTCAAACACAGCTTGAGAAATCGTCAATTTAGGCATTTTTTGAGTCGTCTGTAACTGTTGCTATGGTAACGGGCTGTCTGACCGTAAAACGTCAATATTTTTGAATTTTTTTTTCATGATTTTGTTCCTGATACTCACTCACAACTTTTAGGTAAATTACATTGAATTAGGAAAATCACCTCCGATTTGGCCCAGCCTTCGCATACGCACACGCCCAGACACAGACACTGGCGCACACGCCCAGACACAGACACTGGCGCACACGCCCAGACACAGACACTGGCGCACACGCCCAGACACAGACACTGGCGCACACGCCCAGACACAGACACTGGCGCACACGCCCAGACACAGACACTGGCGCACACGCCCAGACACAGACACTGGCGCACACGCCCAGACACAGACACTGGCGCACACGCACAGGCGCACACACAGGCGCACACGCACAGACATAGGCACACAGACCCAGACGCACATGCACAGACGCACATGCACAGACGCAGGCGCACAGACACAGGCGCACAGGCACAGACACAGGCGCACAGACACAGACACAGACACAGGCGCACAGGCACAGACACAGGCACACAGGCACAGACACAGGCGCACAGGCACACAGACATAGGCGCACACGCACACAGACACAGGCGCACACGCACACAGACACAGACACAGACACAGACACAGACACAGACACAGGCGCACACGCACACAGACACAGGCGCACACAGGCGCACACGTACAGGCGCACGCACACGGACAGACACAGGCACACACGGACTTCAGTTGTAGATTTAAGTTCAGAAAAGAATTATTATTATTTTTATTTATTTATACATTTTCAAAATAAATACCCTTTGGACATACACACAGGAGAGATCGGTGCATACCAGAAGTTTGGTACGATTTCACAAACGTTTGAGGGAGTCATTCAGTGAGAACACAGGACAGACACTGCATATTATATTTGTCTGCATACTGTACTTACTTTTTCCACATGCAAAATTTGCATTTATGTTTATTTTAATTGTACAATGGACTACAAAATGTAAATGTTTCATGATATTTGTTATATTATCTCAACTCTATCTATCAATATTGTTGAAATGAAGATTAAATAGCTGTATGTTGAAATATGTTAAAAAAGTCAAAACTTTACATGGGGTGTCCTTACTTTTTCACGTGACTGTATATACCAGCTCGGCTCGGCTCGGCTCGCTACGCTCGCCTCACCACGCATCGCTCGCCTCACCACGTGTCGATACAGAGACCGGGCTTGTTTTAGCTTAGGATAATGACTGTACCTGAGTTGCTGTGTTGTCATGATTTACACCAATCATAATACAATTATTTTGCACAAATTTATTTGTCATGTTTGTGATATTGCATGTTTGTAAGCGATTTCGGTTGAAATAGCCCAAGCGCTCTCCCTCCCACACATCTCCCTGCTCTTAAATGTTGTGTGCTCTCAAGTGTTTGTGTGCTTCCCCTTCTCTTGTCTTCCGCTCCCTCTTTTTATATATTTTGTTTGTCTGGTTGATTTGTTTGTGAAGTAAATGTCAGCTCTTTCACGAGCCTCGATTCAGTATACAAAAAAAAATAATTAAAAATTAAAAATTAAAAAAAAAGAACCCTCAGCACATACATACGGGAGGGGTAGGTGCAGACTGGAAGTTTGGGACGATTACACCGCACCAGCACGTAATTCAAAACACCTCACCACCACGTAATTCAAAACACCTCACCACCGCGTAATTCAAAACACCTCACCACCACGTAATTCAAAACACCTCACCACCACGTAATTCAAAACACCTCACCACCATGTAATTCAAAACACCTCACCACCACGTAATTCAAAACACCTCACCACCGCGTAATTCAAAACACCTCACCACCGCATAATTCAAAACACCTCCCCCCACGTAATTCAAAACACCTCACCACCGAGTAATTCAAAACACCTCACCATCGCGTAATTCAAAACGCCTCACCACCAAATAATTAAAAACACCTCACCACCACATAATTCAAAATACCTCACCACCACATGATTCAAAACCACCACCACGTTATTGAAAACACTTCACAACCACGGAAACAAAAGTTTCAGGAAGTAGTTCAGTGACAACAGACACTGCCCAGATATGTAGATATATAGATAAATGACTATACCTGAGTTGCTGTTTTGTCATGGTTTACACCAATCATAAATCAAACAATCATAATGCACAAATGTATTTGTAATATACGTGATATCACATTTTATAAACAATTGATGTTGAAAAAAAAATTATTTTCCCCAAAAAAAATTCTCCCCCAAATAAAAAAATGGGAACATAAAAAAAAAAAAAAAAAATACCCTTCGGACATACCGACAGGAGAGATACCAGAAGTTTGGTACAATTTGACAAAAGTTTGAGGGAGTAGTTCAGTGACAACACAACACAGACACTGTGTGTATATATATATATATATATATATATATATATATATATATATATATATATATATATATATGTGTGTGTGTGTGTGTATAGATATATGTGTGTATAGATATATGTGTGTATAGATATATGTGTGTATAGATATATGTGTGTATAGATATGTGTGTATATAGATATGTGTGTATATATATATATATATGTGTGTATATATATATACGTATATGTGTGTATATATATATATGTGTATATATATGTGTGTGTATATATTGTTACGTGGTCCCCTCGGTGACTACCTGGTCTCGGTGACCCCCGGACCGTGAGAGGAACTTCGCCAGAAAGTTGTATCATATATGCGCTTTCGCCACGCAATCCATATGAATTCCACCCAAGAGAAAACTGAGTTTCAATGATATATTTCAAGGGTAATGATACCATACAATTTCAATGCTACAATCAAGGATATTTTCCCCGAGCAATCCACCATCAACAATTCACAATCCACAATCAATCCCCTAGATGATTAAGATGGCCATCTTATATATGTGTGTCCCCTTTTGTACTCACGACCCCCTTTGGTCTCTGTCCCTCACAATGTCTCTGGGCCCCTCCTGACCAAGATGATGGTCGGCTTCGCCGCACTCGGGCGGTTGAACGAACCCCGGGTGGACGTGTTTCCACCGGGCATGTATCGTACCGGGAACCACGGTTGCAGCCCCCTCGTGGCCACGCGAAGCGGGTACTGTAAAGCAAGCAAAAGCCACACGCCGCTTGCAACGCGTGTTAGGCCCCAACGTGCGACCCGTACGCGTCTTTGTAGACGGTGCCGCGAACGGTGCCAGACGCTGGGTCGGTGCACGGCCCCACGGCAACTTGACGTGTCCACCGGGTAGGTACACGTCCCGGTAACTCCTCTCGCCAGACGGGCTTGGGAACGCCGCTTTTCCACGCGGATCAAGATCGATCCCACCTTTCGTCGGAGCGGGGCGAGGAAGAAGAATCCTCGTCGCTTCTCTTGACCTCGTGTGTTTCTTCTTCCGTTTCCGGTCTCTTTTTCCAGAAGGGCTCCTGACCCTCCAACCACAACAACCCTTAATCGACTACACATGGATAAGCAAAGACCTGAATAGGAATTCACATACATTCCCATAAATATGTAACACTCCCCCCCTTCAAGAAAGAAAGTTTGAACCCAGCGAAAACTTTCTTTACCGGCCAACTTGGATAAACAAACCAGATAACTCAACCCCCCCCACATTATCAGCTCCCCCTGGGCACAGTTATCACTTAATATTAAAGCAACAAAATTTCACCAAACCCCCAGAGATTTTCAAAGGTAATTCACTCTGGACAAAGCACCAGCAACGACATTGTCCCTGCCCTTTACATGTTCAATTTCCCGTTGGACTCCTGCCAAGCCAAACTCCATCTCATGACCCTCTGACTTCGACTGTCAGTTTCTTGTGAATGAAGGTTAAGGGGTTGATCAAAGATCCAAAGTTAAGCAACTCGATAGCACTTTTTCCGGGAGGCCAAGCCGAGTATTCACTACATGGATGCCTTTAGGAACGTGGAGTTCACGGTTAGTCCGTGCAGGAAAGTTCTCTACATGGACGCCTTGAGGAACGTGGAGTTCACGGTTAGTCCGTGCATGAAAGTTCACTACATGGACGCCTTTAGGAACATGGCGTTCACGGTTAATCCGTGTAGGAATCTTGGCTCGGCGGCTCCGCCGCATTCAGTGCTTCTACTTTTCCGAACTTCCCTAATGATTATGGTGGGACCGCTTGTCACTGTAGTCCCATGAATAGCGGTCTCCTTCTCGGCCACTACTTTGAAAATCCTTCCTTCGGGAGCTGCCGTAACTCAGGGAGCCTCCATAATAATATTGATTGCGGCCACCACCAAAACTACCGCCCAGTTGTCCTCTCCTGTAGACCTCTCGACGCCTACGAAATGCCTTCCCTACTGTTATGGTCCGACCCTCCAAATCCTTGCCATTCCAATTCTTCTCTGCCTCTCTGGCGTCTTTTGTGCTTGCAAACGTGACAAAGCCGAACCCTCTTGACTGTTGCGTTTCCCTGTCTCTTACCAACCGCACTTCCACCAGCGGCCCATATCTGTTGAAGACAGAGGTCAGAACTTCTTCCTCTGTTTTGAAGTTCAGTCCCCCTACAAATAACTTGGTACTTTTGTCGCCATCCCGAGCTGGTGTGGTGTTATTTTCCCTGCTGGGCTCTTTACCAACCCTCAGGTTACCATAAACTTGACCCCCGGCCAAATCATTCCCGATAACCACAGATACACCCTCTACAGGAAGTGTGGCTTGTAAACCGACGGTGACCGGTCCTGACACCAAATCGGACTCCAAATGGATGACATGAAGTGGAGCATTAACACCGCCCCCGATCCCCTGTAAACGAACACTATCCCCCGTTGCTGTCTCCTCGGACCATGGCAAAATGCCTTCAAGCATTAAAGATTGATGTGCTCCTGTGTCCCTCAATATCCTAACCGGTCTCCGGTTAGTCGAGGCTCCATCCAGTGACACAAACCCCTCTGAAATAAATGGTTGGTAACCCTTTTGATGGCGATTTCTTACAATGGCCATTGCATTTGGAGTCGTACTAGTCGAACTCCGCTCCTGATTTTCCTTTTTCAGGGCATAACATTGGGACATCACATGTCCAGGTTTCTTGCAAAAAGCGCAAGTAGGCCCGGAGGAAAAACTCGTGGTCTGCCTCGGGCCCCCCGGAAAATAAGTTTGTCTTGGGCCCGTAGCCCCCTGATTTCGAGTAGTTGGGGTATCAGAGTTGTCCCCATAATCCTCTCGAGGCCGCCGCCATGTAAGGTCGTTCTCCGCACCGGGTGTTCCATAACTCCCCTGCTGAAGTCTAGGCGAGGAGTTAGGTTTGTGGACCCCTATTCGGTGGGTTAAGGCATAATCATCTGCCATGGTGGCTGCGTCCCACAACTTTGGTACTTTCTTTTCCTGCAGGTACACTTTGATGTCCTCGTGGACACACTGCTGAAATTCCTCCACCAGGATCAAGTCACGCAATGTTTCGAAGTCTTTCCCGACTCCTTTTGACTCACACCACCGATCAAACATATTTTCTTTCACTCTGGCAAACTCCACATGGGTCTCACTCTCCCTCTTCCTGGCATTCCTGAATTTTTGCCTGTAAGCTTCCGGAACCAACTCGTAGGCTTTGAGGATGTGCTTCTTCAGTACCTCATAATCTGCACATTGGTCCATTGGTAGCGCCGAATAAATCTCTTGAGCTTTTCCCACCAGCACACTTTGCACTAGTATTGTCCAGGCCTCCTCCGGCCAGTTTAATTGTCGAGCCACTTTCTCAAAGTGTGGAAAAAATTTCGCGACTTCCTTTTCACTGAACGGTGGAACCAGCCTCACATGTCTGCCCACATCCCAGGTTTTCTGGTTAGGTGTCGACCCCGTCAGCAAGGGTGGTACCTCTCCCCGTTCTCTCATTAACTCCAGCTCCTTGAATTTAATTTCCTGCTGAAGCTCCATGTCACGTTCCTTTAATTCCCTTTCCGCTTTTCTCTCCTCTGCTTCGAGGTCCCTTGCAGCTCTCCTCTCCTCTGCTTTTCTCCCTTCTAACCTTTCCTGGAGTTCTCGTTCCACTCTCCTTTCCTCTGCTTGTTTCTCTTCTCTCCTCTCTTCTGCTTTCCTTTCTTCTTCTGCTCTTTCCTTTTCTGCTTTCCTTTCTTCTTCTGCTCTTTCCTTCTCTGCTTTCCTTTCTTCTTCTGCTCTTTCCTTTTCTGCTTTCCTTTCTTCTTCTGCTAACCTTTCCTGGAGTTCTCGTTCCACTCTCCTTTCCTCTGCTTGTTTCTCTTCTCTCCTCTCTTCTGCTTTCCTTTCTTCTTCTGCTCTTTCCTTTTCTGCTTTCCTTTCTTCTTCTGCTCTTTCCTTTTCTGCTTTCCTTTCTTCTTCTTTAATCCGTTCCTGGCTCCGTAATTGCAACTCCAGTTTCCGGAGCTCAACGTCTTCTGGTTCTTCGGGTAGCCACTGCCAGGCTAACTCGTCCCATGTTCCTAATCCCACCATAGACTGTATCACCGTGGTCTGCAACTCTGCCTTCCTCAAATTAGTTCGGACCTCCAAGTTAAAATGTTTGGCCAATTTCAAGAGGTCCGCTTTTAGTAACGCTCGGAACTGTGCCTCACTAGGTGTTACCGCAAAGTTCTGTGCAACAAACGCCATGGTGACTATCGTTAACACCTGTTAACCTTCACCCAAGACTTTACCACAATTTCTCAAAAATTTACCAATTAATAATTAATTAATAAATTTTAATTAATAAAAATTATTATTTTATTATGTTATACAATTTTAAATCCCGGACGTAGACCCAATTGCGAATCCGCAAATCGTAATTTGGACGAGCCCCCAATTCTGTTACGTGGTCCCCTCGGTGACTACCTGGTCTCGGTGACCCCCGGACCGTGAGAGGAACTTCGCCAGAAAGTTGTATCATATATGCGCTTTCGCCACGCAATCCATATGAATTCCACCCAAGAGAAAACTGAGTTTCAATGATATATTTCAAGGGTAATGATACCATACAATTTCAATGCTACAATCAAGGATATTTTCCCCGAGCAATCCACCATCAACAATTCACAATCCACAATCAATCCCCTAGATGATTAAGATGGCCATCTTATATATGTGTGTCCCCTTTTGTACTCACGACCCCCTTTGGTCTCTGTCCCTCACAATGTCTCTGGGCCCCTCCTGACCAAGATGATGGTCGGCTTCGCCGCACTCGGGCGGTTGAACGAACCCCGGGTGGACGTGTTTCCACCGGGCATGTATCGTACCGGGAACCACGGTTGCAGCCCCCTCGTGGCCACGCGAAGCGGGTACTGTAAAGCAAGCAAAAGCCACACGCCGCTTGCAACGCGTGTTAGGCCCCAACGTGCGACCCGTACGCGTCTTTGTAGACGGTGCCGCGAACGGTGCCAGACGCTGGGTCGGTGCACGGCCCCACGGCAACTTGACGTGTCCACTGGGTAGGTACACGTCCCGGTAACTCCTCTCGCCAGACGGGCTTGGGAACGCCGCTTTTCCACGCGGATCAAGATCGATCCCACCTTTCGTCAGAGCGGGGCGAGGAAGAAGAATCCTCGTCGCTTCTCTTGACCTCGTGTGTTTCTTCTTCCGTTTCCGGTCTCTTTTTCCAGAAGGGCTCCTGACCCTCCAACCACAACAACCCTTAATCGACTACACATGGATAAGCAAAGACCTGAATAGGAATTCACATACATTCCCATAAATATGTAACAATATATATATATATATATATATATATATATATATATATATATATATATATATATTGGTAAAAATATGATACTGGAGAGATTTTTGAATGATTTTCATTTGTTGACCAAAGTGTCGTGTGTTTACTTTATGGGAAAGTTTTACTTGTATGTGGTACTTCATATAGCCATGTAATACATAACATAAACTCATGGGCCAGACTTTCTTGAACTGTTGTAAATTTAAACTTTGTTTTCGATTTTTACCCATTAATAGGACACGAAAATGTGACATTTTTTACACTGTCATAATTGATGTGGAAATATATACCATTATACCTATCCTAATGGCCTCCATTTCTTTCAACCAAATATTTTTGAAGACGTTTGATATGCCTTTCTAAACCCCACTTTGCTTAGTGAAAGTTGTCGCTCGTATTCATATGGGAGAGCAAAATTAATCAGGCTCATGTACGTAATTCATTGTGTCCTGAGAGTTACGTACACAAGATGGCGTCGGCAATCATGAAAAATAAATATCTATCGGATCGATCTTTGTCAATTTCTGCCAAGTAAAAAAAATATGTGCCCAAATTCATACACTTAGTCAGGTTCACTTTGTCAATAAATTATATTTCGTTCAAAATCATGGTAGATTAGCAAACCTATACATTTTTGGAAAGGTTATAGCATAAGGAAACTAAAAATCAACGTTTACATTTGGAGAGATACCTGTATGGCGGCCATTTTGGATTTTCAAAATGGCCACTGTAAAATACATATTTTGTTCTATTTCTGCCTCTAATTACCCTAAAAACTTTTAAAAATATACTAAACCTATATTTTCAGGGACAAGGAATCCAATGAAAGTATCAAATTAGTGCTATGGGGAATGGTAAGACACGAATCAAAGGTTTTGAATTGCAAAATACTGTCTTTATATTCGCGATAAGTTGCATAATCAAATACATGTTATCATTTTGTACAGGCAGTTAATAACATCAAAATGTGTCACAATAATTCATATCACCAAACATACACAGGCAGTCAGCAAAATCATATATACACATGCAGTCAGTATAACTTCACATCTACACAGGCAGTCAATGACAAAATATACACAGGCAGTCAATGGCATCAAACATACACGATTACAGAATATGCCATTTAGAGTTCGTCATCACTGTCCTGTGTGTCGTATCCGACAATATAGTCCGCATCGTTTTCACAGTCCGTTCCACACAAGCAAAGGTCGGTCAAATTGATTGGCAAATCGAATCGATCGAATTGGTCGAATTGGTCGAATGGTCGATCGAAGCGATTGGTCGAATTGGTCGAATCGAAATGGTCGGAATTGGCAAATGTAAACATTGATTTTCAGATTTTCCATGTAATAACGTTTCCAAAAATGTATAGGTTTGCTAATCTACCATGATTTTGAACGAAAAACAATGTGAACCTGACTAACTCCACTATACTTTAAAACAAGGGGAATATATGGTGCTGACTTTCTTTCCGTGTCCCAATCGTTACGTACATAAGCATGAATCGTTTACCCACGTGTTTCATGGCTGGTGGATTGGTCAACCTAAAAAAAAGAAAAAGAAGAGCATTACTGTCTGGTGCGAAACTACGAAGAATTGCTTTGTTTCAATTGCTGCCGACGCGACAGAAGCCTGATAACCTTGCGTGTCCAAGCTTCCTCGCGTGGTTACGTACCTAAGCCGTTCACCTTTTACCTCGCACCAGTTTATCAAAATCGTCCAAATCAAATCGTCCGTCAAAATCGTCCAAAGACTATTTCCGTTTATTGAACTATCTTCTTTCTTTTTGATAGTCAGAGTTGTCAAACTTGTAAATAAATGTTTGCATTGGTTTTTGCAACAATTAATTTTTTTGGTGGCTGTGTCACGTTTGTGTCCCAGTATCATATTTTCACACACACACACACACACACATATATATATATATATATATATATATATATATATATATATATATATATATATATATATATATATATATATATATGTAATATATATATATATACGTATATATATATATATATATAATGTATATACAGTGAAACCTTGACTTACGAGTGCACCAACTTACGAGTTTTCCGAGATACGACCCGTCGCTCGGGCGGTTTTTGCTTTGTGATGCGAGCCGAGATCTGAGTTACGAGTTTACGCCACCCACCACGAGGTGGCCCAACGAGCGTTCAGGTCACGTGGTTATCTTGCCGTGCAAGCATCTCTGCCGTATATCGCTGTTGCTTTGTTTTCGCATTTTGGTTATTTTGGAAAATTTCTTAGTTTTAACCATGGGTCCTAAGAAATTGAGTGCCAAGGGCAGTGCTGAGAAGAAGAAGAGGATGATGTGCTTGGATATAAAACACGCAATCGTCGAAAAACATGAGCGAGGTGTGCGTTGTCGACTTGGCGAGGCAGTACGATCGTAGTACTTCTACGATATGTACGATTTTGAAGCAGAAGGAGTCGATAAAGGCTATAACGCCAGCCAAGGGCGTTAAGATTATTTCAAAGCTCCGGACCTCTGTCCATGAAGAGATGGAGAAGTTGTTGTTTGTGTGGTTGACGGAGAAGCAGCTCGCAGGAGATACCGTGACCGAGAGCATCATCTGTGAGAAGGCACGAGACATTTACGGGGATTTGGTGCAGCAGACGGCGGGAACATCAACGGACGAGGCATCGGAAGAGTCATTCAAAGCCAGTCGGGGATGGTTTGATAATTTTAAGAAGAGGACGGGCATTCACTCCGTCGTCAGGCATGATGAGGCAGCAAGCTCGGATGTGAAGGCAGCTGAAGATTTTATTATAACTTTTGCCGAACTGATAGAAGCCGAAGGATACATCCCCCAGCAAATCTTCAACTGTGACGAGACAGGGCTCTTCTGGAAAAAGATGCCGAGGAGGACGTATATAACGGCAGAGGAGAAGAGCATGCCAGGCCACAACTTGTTCAGAGTGCCGGCGATAGCTCGCCTTCTCTTTGTGGAAGACACGGTGAGATTTTTTTTTTTTTTTTTTTTTTTGTATACAAGATCGAGGCTCGTGAAAGAGCTAACATTAATCACACAAAAAGACAAACCGACACACAAAACACAAAAAACAAGGGGAGCGGCAGACAAGATGGGGAGAGAGGGGGAAGGACACAAACACAACATTTGAGAGCAGGGACATCGGGAGGACTTGGGGGGAGGTGGGAGAGGAATAAAACATATGAACACTGCAAGGACTCTGGGGTGAATTACCGGGAGTAGAAAATATCAAGGTTTTCGATGGGTCATTGATGAGGTCATTTCGATGAGGTCATTGATGAAGACCAGAAATAGCACAGGGCCCAGAACACTACCAGAACACTACACAGATCCTTAACATCCAACAACTAATGGGACGCAAACGGGGCGCCCAGTTTAGCGGTACACACATTGATGAATCACCCTGCCTGTGAAACACCGACATGACAGGTTATAGCTGGGTCGGGATTCAAACCCAGGCTGGACAGTTTAGAGTCAAGTGTGCGTACCTCCAGTCCAGGCCATCCTGCCAACTTGTATGCTGCATACAGGTGAAATATAAAGCGCGAGATATTTATATATATATATATTTCAAAAACAATTGGTGTGGTTTTTGGGGGGCTGGAACAGATTAATAGCATTTCAATTCATTTTAATGGGGAAATTTAATTTGAGAAACGAGCAAATTGAGTTACGAGCTCGGTCACAGAACAAATTAAACTTGTAAGTCAAGGTTTCACTGTATATTGTTACGGACCGCGGATAGGATGTTGTTTTGCCGAGCGGATGGCGCCGCGGCCCTAACAGTTACCCCGACTAACCCGATTCCTGGACGTTGGCCAAAATCGCGCCACAGATATTCAATGGGGAATAGACTAAAGCGAAGGATGTGAAGAAGAAGAAAGACAAAGGGTAAGGAATACAAATATAATTTATTTACTATTTACAACCCAAAAGAAACCAAGGAGAAGGAAGGATAATAAAATAATTTACAGAAGAACTCAGAGACACAGTGAAAATACTAGCTTATCTAACAGGCTTACTTGTACCCAGGGACAAGACAGAAGACAGACTACAAGCACACTTACACGGGGGATGATGACAGGAATGGCAGGAGGTGGATGGCTGGAGGGAGCGGAAGGTTCAGCTGGAACCGCAGCACGGTCGGGTCGGGGATGAGCAGCCGCCGCCCTTTCTCGATCGGCGCGTTTAGCAGCCGCCGTTCCTTCGCGGCCCCGCTCGAAACTGCCGTCAAAGCCCCGAAGCTGCTGTGGCTGAAGCTGCTGTGGCTGAAGCTGCTGTGGCTGAAGCTGCTGCGTGCCGCTGCTCTTTCAGGGATCCTCTCTGGCGCAACTCCTTCTTGGAACCTTTGGCACAACTCTTTTAATTCACCTCTCCCTCTCTTGCTTAGTCCAACAACCACTTTCTCTCTTGCTTAGTCCAACAACCACTTTCTCTCTTGCTTAGTCCAACAACCACTTTCTCTCTTGCTTAGTCCAACAACCACTTTCTCTCTTGCTTAGTCCAACAACCACTTTCTCTCTTGCTTAGTCCAACAACCACTTCTCGGCTTTCGCGTGCGCGCTTTATAGCGCCTCAGGCGATCAAGCCGCTGGTGTCCAGGACACGCCCATCGGTCAGCTCGCCTCGGCCCTGATTGGTCGGCACGGCCCTCTGGCTCCGCCCTTGATGACGATGGGCGGGCACGCCCTTCTTCCCCGAGCTGACCACGCCGTAATGGCGGCAAATGCAGTTGGCAGTAGACGAAAGGGGGGTTGGAAGGGAATCTACCTTATTTCACTTGGTGCAATGGAGTATTTCAATTAATGGAAGACACAGCCTTACACTAATACACATAATAAGGATATAACTGTCAACAAGGGGGGAAATCTATGATTGGCTAACGTGTGGTGTTTATGAACTAATTACGGGACGCACTTTGACCTTTATACATAACTGGAGCAAGGAGGGCGATATTTTACAACAATTTACACAACAACAACAAAAAAAAAACCATTCTCATATCCACAACAATATGTATATATATATGTATATATATACATATATACATACATACATACATACATACATACATACATACAGGGTGTCCCATAAGTCTTGGAACCATCCCATAACTCTGGAACCAGAGGGCAAAATGATGAAACGGGCTTGTATTCACAGAATGTGTTCAATGTGTCCACCATTATGATTGATACAAAAATGCAGATGATGTATCCAGTCAGCAGTCACACGGTGAATGGAGTCAGGAGTGATGGTGTTACATGCATCGCTGATGTGCTCCTGCAAATGTGTACCATTCTGAATTTTTTTTTTCCGCTTAGACAAACGCCTTAAAGTGACCCCAGAGATAAAAATCCAACGGACTGAGATCGGGGCTTCTCGTCGGCCACTCCACAGGCCCTCGACGTCCAATCCAATGACCAGGGAAGTTCCGGTTCCAACACCCTGTTACGCAGATGCAGTAATGGGCTGGAGCGACATTCTGCTGGAGCAATGTTGGGAAATCCCCATCTGCGTTCAAGACACTGGGGAATGCTTCCTCGTTGAGCATACACAAGTATGCGTCTCCTGTGATTGTGCCATCAAAGAAGGGGCCTATGATGCAGTCTTTCCAAATGCCACACCACACCAGCGGCACCTTGTTCCTTTGAAGCAGTAAACCAGTAATGGTTGTCTTGCGACCAGTAGCGGGTGTTCTGTTGGTTCGCTTCACCATTTGCGTAAAGAGCAGCCTCATCACTGAACAGAATGGTGGATGGGAAATCGGAATTTTGAGCGCATTGTTCCGTAGCCCATTCACAAAATTCCATCCGTCGGTCCGGATAATCTTCGCTTAATTTCTGCAGGATTTGAAGTTTGTAAGGATGCCATTTGTGTGCTTGAAGAATGTGGTGGTTACTGCTTTCGACACTTCTGTCTCGGCGGATAACCGCTGAAGAGACCTTTTGGGGCATTTCCTGAAATGAGAAAGCATGGTCGTAGCTGTTTTCGTCGGTGGATTCCTCGGAGGTCCACTGCGTGGTTTATCTCCTTTGGATCCTGTTTCCCGGAACTTTGCTACCAAAACAGACACGGCTGTGTGTAATCACTAATCAGCGTGCGGTCTGAAATTCCCCAGTGACCTCGCTTTGACTCAGATTTCCTACGAGCAGGATTACCTGGATGCATTTTCCTTACTCAACGACGTCATGGAAAAAAAACAATGTACTGCAAGAAACGAAAAAAAAATCATAAATCACTTTTTTCCCCTATGGTCCCAGACTTATGGGACACCCTGTATAGTGTATATAGATACGTATAGTATCAATGGCAGATCAGGACACCTGTATTGGTGTACTAGATTTATGAATAAGGTGAACAATTAGTTTTGGTTTACTGTTTTGTCATTCTCATTGAAGATTAAATTTCCATTCCAAGGTTGACCAACTCTGGGGGGTTTTTTTTTTTTCTTGCATTTTAAAATAATTGTCTTTTGAACAGGCCAACTTGTGACGATGTTGGTACACACCGAAGTGACTCGTTACGTGGATTTCAACGTTGTGGATGGAAGCTATGTGTACAAAGGAGGCAAGATTTACAAAGTTCCAGTAACAGTGGCCGAGGCATTAACTTCAGGTAAGTTGGTGTTTTTAATGTGTTGTTGCTGCTGTCAGACTCATCCCGGTTGCCTGGTTCGATTTGCAACGTGTTGTGACAAAGCGGTCGACCATTTCGTAAACTCCACTGTGGGATCTGCATCTAAATTACCTCGTTATCATAAAGATGGGGAACCCAACACAGTCCAGTGTCACTCTGTTAGGTATCGCATGACTCTATCTAATTAGGTTGAGCAACCTGCAGTGCCTTCAGATAGTATTCACACCCCTTTACTATGAGATTCCAAATTGAGCTCAGTTGCATCCAATTTCCTTTGATCATCCCTGAGATCTCTACAACTTAATTGGAGTCCACTTGTGGCCAATTCAATTGATTGGACATGATTTAGAAAGAAACACCTGTCTATATAAGGTCCCACAGTTGACAGTGCATGTCAGAGCAGAAACTGTGACATGAAGTCCAAGGAACTGTCCTGTCCGTATAACTCTGAGATAGAATTGTAAGGAGGCATGTAGGTCTGGGGAAGCATATAAAACAATTTCGCGTGTTGAAAGTTCCCAAGAGCACAATGAGCTCCATCATTAGGAAATGGAAAGAATATGGAACTACCCAGACTCTTCCTTGAGCTGGCCGTCTGACTAAACTGAGGAACTGGGTAAAAAGGACCTTCAGGCGTGTGACCAAGAACTCGATGACCACTCCGTCAGAACTACAGAGCAGGGAGAACGTGCTGGAAGGCCAACAGACTCTGCAGCGCTTCAAAAATCTAGGATTTATGGGACAGTGGCCAGATGGAAGCCACTCTTGAGAAAAAGGCACATGACAGCATGCCTGGAGTTTGCAAAAAGTCACGTGAAAGATTGAGAGCATGAGGCAAAAGTTTCTGTGGTCTGATGAGATGAAAATTGAAGTCTTTGGCCAGAATGTAAAGCGACACGTCTGGCAAAAACCAAGCACAGCTCATCCAACACCATCCCAACCCTGAAACATGGTGGTGGCAGCATCATGCTATGGGGATACTTTTCAGCAGCATGTACGGGACAACTTGTAAGGATAGAGGGAGCAAGGAATGGAGCCAAATACTGGGAAATCCTTCAGGAGAACCTGCTTCAGAGTGCAAAAGACTTAGATTGTGGCAACGATTTACATTCCGGCAGGACAATGACCCCAAGCATACAGTCAAAGCAACACTGGGATGGCTTCAGAACAATAACGTGAAAGTGCTTGTGTGGCCCAGCCAAAGCCTAGATTTGAATCCCATTGAGAATCTGTGGAAAGACTTGCAGATTGCAGTTCACTGACATTCCCCATCCAACTTGACAGAGCTTGAGCAAATCTGCAAGGAAAAATGTGAAACTCCCCAAATCCAGATGTGCAAAGCTGATAGACATACCCAAGAAGACTCAAAGCTGTAAACGCTGCAAAAGACGCTTCTAAGAAGTGTTGACTCAGGGAGCTGAATGCTTATGTAAATTAGCTATTTCTGTATTACGTATTCAATGAATTTGTAAAAAATTCTTTAAACTTGTTTTCACTTTGTCATTAGCCTGGTGTTGGCTTAACGGTTAGGGTGCTGGCTTGGGATCCTAGGATCCTGAGTTTGAATCCCGGTCGATCATTGAATTAACGCCAGGGGGTTGACTTGGGCTGTCATCCTTCTGAGGTCGGCAAATTGAATACCAGCTCATTGGTAATTGTATCACTGCATCAGCGGCACAAACGTGATTCCAGAGAAATGATGCAACCAGCAGCCACAGGCTGCATACGAAACAACGATAACTTTGTCATTATGGGGTATTTTGTGTACATTTGTGACAAAAACTTTAAATTTCATCCATTCAAAATTCAGACTGTAACACAAGAAAATGTGGAAAAGTCAAGGGGTGTGAATGCTTTCTGAAGGCACGTGACATGGTCTTCTATGTTGTGTGGAGAACACAACCGATTATTTCCTTAACGGGCCATCTAAAACCACCAAATGAAGCAGCCACCACAGCCAGAATCACCCCAAAACCAGGTATATTTAATAAAGTATATGATAATGGTCACAGAGAGAAACAATCCACAATAACGAAACCCCTCAACCCACGACCAAATACTCACCCATGGTACCAATGAATGATCATGATTCCTTAATTATCCAAGCCTTACCTGGGACCTGAGACACAACACATAACATAGACAATAGATAGTGGCAGCCAAAACAGAAATACCCTGGTTATGCCTGGTGGGATACTGCAGGAACTGATGCAAATAGTTAGCCCAGGTGTGTCCTTGCTGCAGGTCACGGTCAGCACACAGTGTGGGGCTTGAGGAGGAGAGGCGTGGCTTGGCATGATGGCTCTGCAGATTCCAGGCACGGCCTTTCAGGAGTTCGATCCCGGGTGTCAGAGAAATACTTCAAAATAATCTAAAAACATTTGTGTCAAGTCTCTTAATACGTTTCCACCTTATCTAGCTGCATACTTGTTATGCAGAAGCAAACGTGTATCTGCTTCCTCTTGATCACATGCTAGTCCCTTGATTTCTTCCACCAGAACATCACCACCCTTGACAGAGGAGTGGCATTCACTTTCCTAAGCAAGAAAAACCTTGGTTTCTCCTCAGATTGGTGCAGCTCCATATTTCCATGTGGTGAACAGGAAATTGACAAGCTCCTCCATGTTTGGCCCATGGTTGCTTTCACCATATAAACACCACTGGACATTCTTCCATCACTCAGCACACTGTCTGAATTTCATCCAAGAGCTCAAGGAAAATGATGAACTTTAAAATTTTGTCCACTGGGACACATACATACAACACTCCTTGTTGCAAATGCCGTGCTGCATGCACAAAGTAAACCCGTTGTGCTGATGTTGTTTTTATCATGCTAGTTTGTTTTGTATCATCATCCGTATCATTGAGTTTCATCCATATCATAATATCCGTATCATTTAATCCGTATACATCATCAATTGTTGTATACGTATACATCATCAATTGTTCCATTTTTGATAGTTTCTAAAAAGTGTGCAACTTTTGACAAAAAAACAACAACCAAGTATTCCAATTTATTTATGTTAGATGCATATAATGCCTCAAAGGTAGTGAACGAAATTGAAAGAAAAACGAAGTCGTTGCATGGCCTACGAGAAACTAGAGAAAGTTTTATCTTCGAACTTGCTTTGACGATGGGCCCAGATGGCATCGGCCTATGTTCTGAAGTCCTGCTCTGCAGCTCTTGCTTCTCCCCTTTGCTCTTCAGTGTCTTTTTCTGCCTGAATGTCTGCAAGTATCATTCTCATCCAAAATAAGGGTGGGAAAACAGATCCTATTACCTACAGGCAAATAAGCTTGTTCCATTGAGAAGCAAAGCTATGCAATCCACCATTGCTGATAATGTACTTCTTTTTTTTTTTTTTTTTTCAAACAGCCGAATCTTTCACCGTCAGTTTGGATTTCATCCTGGTTAGTCCACTCTGGATGTGCAGCTGCTGTTTTCTCTCGGCAATGGTTGAAAGCCCTTAATCAAGCACGAGGTCAGGAGCATCTTCGTGGACATATGGACATTCAACACTTTCTGTTGTACCACTCCGCTTGCCAAGATCGCTGCTCAAGGCATAAATTGCTGCCTTCATAATTGGATTTCTGACTTTCTCAACTTGCACAGTCAACACATCATTATTCATGAAACCTCTCCTTTCATTTTCTCTCGTCTTTCAATGGAGGCAGGATTTCCCAAAGTCAGTGTCTTCGACCTAGACTTCTTCCTCATCTACATTCTACATAAACAACCTCTCAGATGCTCAAGAAAACCTTATTCCTTTTTTGCAGTGTCATACAGTACCCCATCCAACTGAAGAGCAGACAGCAGCTACAGTCGTGGCCAAAAATATTGGCACCCTTGCACTTTTGTCAAATAACACACAATTTTCTGAAAAAAGAAGTTGAAATTTACAAAAGTATTTCGTCTCCACAATTCTTTATTTCACTGTTACGAGTACCCTACTGCAAAGCCGCAATGAGCCGGCGAAGCCAAAGCCTCTTGCCACTATTTTTCCCATTACTAAGGCATCAGTAGGTTAGGTAGTTGGTAGTTGGTAGTAGGTAGGTGTAGTAGGTACCGTAGGTACTGTACCTCGTTCAAAATGACACCATTTGCATTCTGGATGAGATTAAAATTTATAAAATTTCCTTCTTGATTAATTCGGTGAATTTCGTCTCAACTTCAGATATTTCCGGCCGTGAAAAACTATTTCCTGCGGCCGCGAGATTTCAAAAAAATAATTCTTCATCAATTTTAGAATATTTGACGCCGTTTTCAGCCTCCGAAACGCGTTAATAAGCTTTTTTGAAATATTTTTTCAAATGCTTGAATCTCATTGGTTCTGGTGTTTGGTGACGATTTTCGTTGAAGATAACCAGACCCGAGTGGGCCCGGGGAACGAGGTTGGTCTTAAAGTAATTACAAATTTACAAATTAGTAATTTTTACAAATTAGATTTAATTACAAATTAGAGGTGCATAAGATTGTGAATAAAAAAAAGACGGGTGGGTGAAACAAACTCCTATTGAACTTTTTCTCAATTTTTTATGCATACTTCCGCATCCGCAAGATGGCGGCCTCCATGGAGCGATTAGCATTTGGTGCGTCAAAGCTTCGAAATTCTCAAAAGATTCAGCAAAATCTTTTGCAAAATTTCAGCAAAATTCAGCAAGCTTTTCAACATAATACGTACGCGTTAATTCACACCACCGGCTTCGCCGGCTATTACAGAACCTTTGTTTTTGAGTCAGAAATTAATGTCCTTTTAAATCAGAAAATAAAAAGAACTGGCATTGACAATTATTGACACCCGAGACTTAATATTAGGTAGCACAGAATTTGGACAAAATAACTGCAGTCAAGCGCTTCCTATAGCCATGAATGAGCTTTCCTACACCTATCTACTGGCAGTTTGACCGACTCTTCTTGTACAAACTGCTCCAGTTCTCCCAGATTTGAAGGGTGCCTTCTCCCAACTGCTGTTTTCAGATCTCCCCACAGGTGTTCAATGGGATTTAGATCTGGACTCATTGCTGGCCACTTCAGAGCAGTCAAGCGTTTTGTCGAACATTCCTGGGTGCTTTTTGAAGTGTGTTTGGGGTCATTGTCCTGCTGCAAGACCCATGACCTTCGACGGAGACCCAGCTTTCTGACACTGGATTGAACATTGTGTTCCAAAATGCCTTGGTAATCTCCTGATTTCATGATGCCATGCACACATTCAAGGTACCCAGTGCCAGAGGCAGCACAGCAACCCCAAAACATCACTTGACCTCCTCCATCCTTGACTGTAGGGAAGGTGTTCTTTTATTTGAAGGCTTCATTTTGTTTTCTGTAAGCATAGAGATGATGTGCTTTACCAAAAAGCTCTAATTTGGTTTTATCTGTCCACAGGACATTCTCCAAGAACAATTTTGGTTTGTTCAGGTGTGTTTTGAAAAACTCCAGTTGGGCATTCTTTTGTCTCTCTCTCAGCAGTGGGGTCCTCCTGGGTCTCCTACCATAGAACCCCCTTTCATTGAGTTGGTGACGGATGTTGCGACTTGAAACTGTCGTACCTTGTGTCTGAAGGCAGCTTGAATCTGTTTGGCAGTTGATCCAGGTGGTTTCTCCACCATTCAAACAATCCTTCACTGCAATCTTCGATCAAGTTTCCTCTTGCGGCCACGTCCAGGAAGGGTACCTGCAGTGCCATGGGTCTTAAACTTCCTGATTACATTGCGTATGGTGGACACAGGAACATAAAGGTCTCTGGAGATGGACTTTTAGCCTTGAGATTGTCCATGCTTGGCTACAATCTTGTGTCTGACATCCTTAGACAATTCTCTGCTTTTCTTTCTTTTCTCCATGCTCATTGTGGTACACACAGTGACACAAAACAACAGAATGACTCCTTGTCTCTACTCAAACTGGTTGAATGAGTGATTTTTATATTGCAGGCACCTGCAACTCACCGCAGGTGAGTTCATTTCCAAAGTAGAGGAGAATCACCTGCTTGAGATCTAATTATTTCTAACAACTTCTGAAAGGTGCCAATAATATTGTCCCGGCCATTTCAGGATTTCTTTGTGGCATACGCTAAGATTTAGAAAAACAAAATTCAGCTTTTTTGTTTTTTTTCCACTGCAAACCAAAGAAATACATATGTGGATACCAAAATATTTTTTAATTTCAACAATTTTCTGGAAGAAATGGTGCATTATTTGAAAAAAGTGCAATGGTGCCAATATTTTTGGATGCAACTGTATATCACTGCGGATCTGGAATTGATTAGATGCATCTGTTGAAGAGTATGGCTTTTGCTCATGGCAAATCTGTCTCATTCTCTTGCTTTTGAAGGATCATCAAATAAAACCACCTATCTCTTTCTATTGTCAGCCACTGGAAGCGTTTCAGTCGCTCGAAAATCTAGGCCTCACCATCAAGCATGACTTGTGTTGGATCGGCTATATAGCAATGATAGCCTCCAAAGCCAGCTGCAAATTGGCCATTCTCTGTCATTCCAAGGCTTTTCTAAAATATCATAACTAATCTCAGCCTACAAGACCTTTGTTCATAGTTCAATCGAGTCCTGCTTTCCCATATTGGCTGACATCCCAGAATCACATCTGTTTCTCCTGGATTCTGTGGAATCTAAAACACTCAACATTATTGGCATCTCCCATGATGAGGCCAAAGGACAAGGCCTGTTGTTCTTGCATCATAGTCAGGTTGAAAATGGGCAGATTTCAGTGGAACAAGGCATAAACCTCATGAGTAGTGTTCGATGTATTTTCAAGCAGCAGGTCGTGGCTCCAGAAGGACAGGGTGCTTTTTCAGAATGGGTGGAGCACTCTGGTTCATTCTAGTTTGGGGGTCTAGATGATTATGATGATATTATTTTGCAACATATGCTCTTATTGCAATAGTCGACGAGCATGATGGAGTAATTTGAGTGAAGTGTTTTTGTTTGACACGACCGAGATCGATATATTGTTCCTGATACACATACCTCTGACAGATCTCTTGGGTTTCTTGGAAAAGCGGCGTTTCAAAAAATTTCTGCAGTATGTGTTGGAATTTGACGAGAACAACCCAAAGTCACTCTCGAATGTGGACCCCCACAAAACAACCATGAATGAGGTGTACAAGGCCAGCGATCTAAACACAAACACCATTGATGTCACAGGACATGCCTTGGCCCTGCATTGCACTGATGAGTATGTTCTACATCTCTCATTCATTCCCTTTCTATACCGGTTATTTGAATTTGGTTGATATTGTTATGTCGGTACGGTAGAGCAATATCTCGAGCCAGGTAGATCTGAATAGGTAACATGCTTCGACTGTCGCGATAGGGAATCTACCTTGTAATTTCTGTGTAGTCCGGTTTGTCGGGTTAAGATGCATACCTGTGAACATACCAGGATGTTCGAGTGTTAGATAGTGTAGGGATTAAAGATAAACCCCCTGTGTGTCACACCTGGTAATCAAACCTTTGTCCCTTGTGGCAATGCATACCCATATAGACACTTAGACAGGTCCTTAGTACAACATTAAATAATTCCCTTCCCTGACAGTGACTTCAGAAGGAACAGGCAAGGAAACCAGGCCAGGACACCGCCAATGATGGCCGCCGCCAGCTACACCTCCGGCAGGCCTAGCCACATTGAGTGCCACGAGCTATGACCACGCTACAGGCCTGTGATTCGGTGGAGGGCACTGATTGGGTGGCGCACCAAGGCTGACGTCACCGCCACAAGGTTATTTAGGGGCGCACCGAACGACATTTTCCCTCCTGCAGATCCAGCAGTTCGTCTTGCACAACCGGCTCTTCTTGCTTGCGCAGCACATCCCTCTGGCCCTCTTGCTCTTGCAGCTCGAACCCTCTTGCAGCACGTCCCTCCCTGGCTGTCTTGTGCTCTCTGCGTTTTTCCTCTTGGTCTTGGGAGGACCTGGTGGTCTTGGCTCGCCATCTGCGTGGTGCTTGGAGTGGTGCTTTCGGAGCGAGGGACCTCGTGGTGTGTGATCGGTGCTCTGTGGCTTGGAGTGGCGCACGGACCTTGTGGTGTGCGATCGATTGGAGCTTGGAGCGAGGCCTGGTGGCGCGCGAGCGGGGCCAAACAGAGCCATGTTTGGATGGCAGACAATACAAGACGACAGATGAGATAAGGCTGCACCCACACCCCACATTTACAAGTACACGACGTTTCCTTTTATTAATTCATCTTCCCTTGTCTCGTTTCTGAAGTGAGTTGTGGGGACGTCCCAATGTAGGAGTTGGTTTATTTGGTTACCGTCGCGTTTCATTGTCTCGGGTTCCGGAATAAACGTGTTTATTTTTGTACATTCTAATTCGGTGTCGAGTACATTAATCTCCCTGAAGATAAGCGCTTCTCCCGCTTCTTCCTCTTCCCTTCTTCTCTTCCCGCGTTTGATAGCACAATCCGTGTTTGGTCGTCGCTTCAAGTAAATCCGTTCTGGTCCATCCGCGAGCCTTGGTATTAACCGAAGGGTTCGCACGACAATATTAACATGATTTAACGGAAACATTTTACATTATTTAGTTTTTTTTATTTTGCATTGCGACTCTGTGCGCATTGGTACATATATTTTGGGTTTAGGTATATATGCATATACACTCCCGGTCAAAAGTTTTAGAACACCTCAATTTTTCCAGTTTTTATTGAAATTTAAGCAATCCAAGTCCAATGAATAACCTGAAATGGTACAAAGGTAAGCAGTAAACTGCTCGAGGTTAATAATAATAAAAAGTTTAGATTAGCAAAAACGGGAAAATAATGTATCCTGATGACATTGTTATATTGTAAAAAAAAAAAAAAGGCCTTCTTCAGGGCACAAGTAATGGGTTAACAACTTACAGCTGTTCTGCAGTATTGGAACAGACTGTTTTTACACCCTCTGAAGCATTATTTGGACAATATTGCACTGCAGGAAGTAGTCTATTGCTATCATAATGGTGAGAAAAAGGCAATTAAGAAAGGAAGACAGACAGACCATTATAACCCTTAAAAGTGTAGGTCTTTCCTTTAGAGAAATTGCAAAGAAAGCCAAGGTGTCAGTGAGTACAGTTTCCTACACCATCAAAAGGCACTTGGAAACTGGAGGAAACTCTGACAGGAAGAGGTCTGGCAGACCCAAAGCCACAACAGAATCAGAAGGCAAGTTTCTGAGAGTCAACAGCTTGCGTGATAGGCGGCTCACAGGACAACAGCTTCGAGCACAGCTTAACACTGGTTGAAGTAAGCAAGTCTCAGTTTCAACTGTGAAGAGAAGACTTCGAGCTGCAGGTTTGACAGGTCGAGTGGCAGTAAGAAAGCCATTGCTAAGATGGCAAAATAAGAAAAAGAGGCTTGCCTGGGCTATGAAGCACCGCCAGTGGACTACTGAAGACTGGAAGAAGGTCTTATGGACCGATGAATCAAAATTTGAAATCTTTGGTTCATCACGCAGGGTTTTTTACACCGTCGAGTCGGCAAAAGGATGTTTCCTCAGTGTGTGACACCAACTGTCAAACATGGAGGAGGAAGCGTGATGGTCTAGGGCTCTTGCTGGATCCAGAGTCGGCAACTTGCACAGAGTGACTGGCACCCTGAACCAAAAGGGCTACCACAGCATTTTGCAGTGCCATGCAATACCCTCTGGTATATGCCTAGTTGGGCAGGGGTTCATCCTACAGCAAGATAATGACCCTAAACACACCTCCAGGCTATGTCAAAACTACCTTCGAGGAAAAGAACAAGACGGTAGGCTTCAAATAACGGAATGGCCAGCAGAGTCTCCAGACTTAAACTCCATCGAGCTGGTTTGGGATGAACTGGACAGAAGGGTGAAAGCAAAGCAACCTGCAAGTGCAACACATTTGTGGGAACTTCTGCAACAGTGTTGGGAAGAACTTCCCGAACAATATTTGATTTCCATTGTAGAAATAATGCCACGAGTGTGTTCGGCGGTTATATCTGCAAAAGGTGGCTACTTTGCTGAGTCAAAACTTTAATTTCAGAGTACATTGAGACATTAAACTGTGTAAATTTCAATAAAAACTGGAAAAATTGATGTCATGTCATCTGGCAATCTTAATCGCTGGTGACACGACAGTATTTTCAGCAACTTCTGTCGCTCTACCTTTCCTTCGCTGTTCCGTTCCAATGATGCTATCGCTCTCTCCCATTGATAAAGCAACTCTTTGGTTCTCTTTTCTCCTCTAATTCCACACTGGATGACTAACATTCCATCTCCCTCTGATGCACTCCTTACCAGTCTTATGCACCTCCCTATAATATCTTTTCATGCAGTCCAAAAAGTACGCTTCTCTCTGGACACAAGCAAGGCATATGGACAAGATGGCATTCCTCCTCGTTTCTTGAAGGAGTGTGCTTCAGAATTTGCTCCCGTGCTTGCTCGTTTGTTTAGTTTTTGTTTAAAAACCCAAACTTTTCCTCTTTCCTGGAAACGTGCCTTGGTACAGCCTATTTTAAAGAAGGGTGATCGTTCAAACCCTTCCAACTACCGTCATATTGCTCTGAGTTCTACTATTTACAAAGTCTTTGAATGAAAAAATATATGAATGATCGTTTTAAGGCCATGAAGGTGACAATCATGGTTCCCTGTTTGAGGCAATGTTTTTATGAAACAAGTCTTTGAATGTCTTCTCAATTCCCATTTCCTCAAGTATCTTGAATTCCAGTCTTCTATCTGACCATCATTATGGCTTTCGCAAGGCAAGATCTCCCAGTGATATTCTTTCTTACCTTAAGAATGTCTGGGCCTCTTTTCTGAAAGACTTTGGGGAATCCTTTGTTGTCGGCCTTGATGTCTCAAAAGCCTTTGACAGAGTTTGGCATCAGGGTCTGATATCCAAGTTTCCCTCTTTTGGCTTTCCTCCTCCTGTCTGCTGTCTTATCGAGCTTTCTCTCCGACCGCTCTGTCTCCGTAATTGTTGATGGTTCAACATCTCCCTCTTTCCCTATCAACATCGGGTCCCTCAGGGTTCTGTCCTGTCTCCAGCATTCTTCCCTCTTTTTATCAAAGACCTTCTTTCTTCTACAAACCAAATGCATTTGTTTGCCGATGACTCGATATTACATTCCTCTGTTTTTCCCATCTGCCCCATCTTCCCTCAGTCGATCTACATCTCGTTTGATCACAGCCACCTCTTTAAATTTGGATTTGGCCAAGATTTCCCAGTGGGGCAAATGTAATCAGGTTCAATTCAATGCATATAAAACTCAATTTCTTTCTCTCTCTCTCTCTCTCTCTCTCTCTCTCTCTCTCTCTCTCTCTCTCTCTCTCTCTCTCTCCTCTCAACTCTCAACTCTCAACTCTCAACTCTCAACTCTCCATTCTCCTTTGAGAGCTCCACAATTACACCATGTGATTCAATAAACCTAATAGGTATTACCCTAACATCAAATTTATCCTGGTATCCACACAATGCACAAACAGCTAAGTCTGCCTCTAAGAAACTAGAAGTCATGTTCAGATGTCGAAGATTCTTCTCCTCTGAACAGTTGCTTCACTTATATAAGGAATTGATTTGTCCTTGTATTGAGTCCTGCTCTCATCTGGGGAGGTTCTAGCTCCACATACTTACTAGACAGAATTTAATCCAAAGTAATTCGACTTATCAACTCTCCCAATCTGACCTCAAAACTCGACCCGGTTGAAGTACACCACAAAGTTGGCTCTGTCTCTCATTTCTGCAGATATTACTTTGGTTTCTGCTCCTAATAACTTGCTGCTTGTGTGCATCTGCCATTAGTGAGGCCATGGTATACTCAACAATCCACTACATCACATGATTATTGTGTGGGCATTGGCAACTCGAGCGTGGGCCGTTTGTACATACACACATGCACATGCACACACAGGTCTGTGTATTATATAAGGGCAAGGATACCCCAACTCTATCATTTGACTATGAGTGCTGGTACATAACCATGAGATCTTTCACGTTGATGCAGATGGGGAAGTTGGCTTTAAGGCCGCCAAAGGTTGATCTGCTTTGAGTTGCAGTATTTCCTGGTGGCACCATCAGAACTGTTGTTTTATTTTTTTGCTCTCAATCTCTACTGTGATCAAACCCATATTGTACAGAATTATAATGAGCGCACTATCAACTGCCATATTATCACTTTTTTATTTATTGCAATGTTACACCCTTTCCACCCACCTCCCACCACTCCCCCAATGTCAAAACAAACACAGTAGTTTGTTTACTTTGGTTTTTATTGTCACATTGTTATTCGCCTTTCTTGCTACTCATTTGTCCCCAAACCATTTACTTTACAGCTATCTTCGACAGCCGTGTCTGGACACAATAAACAGAATTAAGCTTTACAGTGATTCCTTGGCACGCTTTGGGAAAAGTCCATACTTGTACCCATTGTATGGTCTTGGAGAACTTCCTCAAGGTTTTGCCAGGTAACTAAGCACTGGTTTGAGCATAACAAAATGAGATTTTTTTTTTTTTACATGCATGGTAAAGGGTGGTGGGGTCCAGGTGGTGTGTATTTGTAATAAACATGGACGTTGTTCAGCTCATGCTATGGGCCTGTTTGGTTGTGGCGTCTTATTCCAAAAGTGTGGGGCTACCTGTCAATAATGAAGCAGCAGGTCTATCTTACGAGGAAGTCTGTCCCCCCTTCCTCCTTTTAATGATTACAACTCCCACCCTTTGCCAGAATCACACCCATCTCCATTCTTGCTGAGCTGTTTGGGCTTGCTTTGTCCAGGCATTGAGTCGATAGAGCTGGTTGTTCTACAAAGTGGGGATTGTACCATGACTCTCCCCCTTGTACATAGCTATCAGAAAGAAGGTGAGCACAATAGACCAGCAGTTGAGATATTGAGGGATGAGAAGGGATTCATCAAGATTGCAGAAGAGAAGTCTCAGGACTAGTCTGTAAGGGAGTCCCTTAGCCTAAGGGACCCTTCATCAGCCTGCACGAGTATCTGTGCAAGGACAGCAATCTGCATGACCCACCGAAGCAGAGGCCAGATCCTGATACCGTTGACCCATTCCTGGCCTCTCTCCATTATCTCATATATTTTGCTTTATCTTTTCCCCTGGTTGAAGTTGCTCTGTTCCTATTCTGTGTTCCAACATCCCACACCATCCCTGCCCATTCCTTTGTTGGAACAAGGGTCATGGCACGAGTGATATTAAATAGAAATCAGAATTGTCCTCTGTGTCTTGTAAGAGCGTATAGGGATTATTGCCCCTGTTGGAAGTTGGGGACTGGTTATGACAAAACTTGATGGATTAGTTGGGTAGGTGACACTGACAAGAACAAGCCGATTAGATTTTGGTTCAGGTCCGGATGCAGATCCGACCTATCGGTGGGATACAAAACGTAAACTGTTCAGCCTGGTGGACGTATGCACTCTACCGAGTGCCGATGTACGAGTTGTTGCTGCAGTATTTATTATCGTTAAAAGCATTGTTTGAATATTGTGTGGATGCACCTCCTTTCCTTTCCTTTGAAACAACAATGGTGCTAAAAAAATGTGTGAAAATCTCCAGTGAAGGGTATAAGTCCAACCATTCAGGTCTTTGACCCACAATCCCACATGGGTGGGTCTTCAGAACTGCTGCACTGCTTGTTGTTGCGGTGGATTCACAACCTGTGCACATGACATTGTGTTTGTGGAAATCTTTTTTTGAAGTGGTTTGATTTGTATACTCTGACATTAATGTGTTGTTTACAGGCTGTCTGCCATCTATGGTGGTACATATATGTTGAACAAACCTGTTGAGGAGATTGTGATGGAGGGAAATGCTGTAGTTGGTGTGAAATCTGAAGGGGAGGTAAGGTTTCCCATCCTTTAAAAGTTTAAACCATACTTGATGCCTTGGGTGCATGTTAAATTGTAACATCTGGATTAAAAACTCGTGGTGTTTTGTGATTAGTTATTTCTTGGAATCCAATACGACGGGAAAAGGAGCATTCATTCATATTGTTGCGGTCCGCGGATTAGATGTTATTTTGACCGAGCGGTGGTGTGACCGCGGCCGAACAGTTATTCCCCGACTAAAACCCGATTTACCCAAACCTTGGCCGTATCGCGCCGCAGCTGCTCAATCTGGAAAACTCTAAAGTGACCGAATGCAAAGAGGAAGAAGACGTACAGAAGAGTAACTGGGTTTATTATTATTTACACACATAAGCAAAAAGAAAGCAGTCACGTTTATTTACAGGGACATGAGACGCAGGTGACACTGAAATCTTTAGCTTATCTAACAGGCTGACTTACTACCCCGGACAGAACAAACAAAGACACTGACTCACGCGGGGAATTGCAGAGTGGATTGCTGGAAGGAGGTGTGTGGCTGGAGGGGGAGGACGGCACGGAGCTGGCTGGAGCTTGATCCCGCACGGGACGTCGGGCTGGACCTCGACGGCCGCTGATGCCACCGAGCCTGTCGTGTGCGCGGAGTCACGGGTCGGAGCTGCTTGTCTCAGTAAAAGCGCATCTGCTCTGACGACTCAGCTCTTTCTTTGGACTCAGTAAAAGCGCATCTGCTCTGACGACCCAGCTCTTTCCTTCTCTCCTCCCTCCTTGTCTCAACTCTTCGACTCAACTCTTGTCTCCTCCCTCCTTGTCTCAACTGCTTGGACTCCCTCTCGTCTGCTCTTGGGAGCTTCCCGTGGCGGGTTATATAGGCCCCGCCCCTCAACCTTTGCGAACCTCCCCCAAACGCTCTTCCTCCGCCCTCTCAAACCAAACCCCTCGTGCTCGGTTGGTTGTTCGGGGCTGGCGCACTCCTCCCCTCTCTGACGAGGTGGGGACCCGCCTTTCTTCCCCAACCCTGCCTCGTGGTCAATGGCGGCAATTGGAGGGGATGTAATTGCCAATCGACGAAAGGGGGAATGGAGGTTTTTGGGAATGGGAATGAAGGGAATCTATCTCTTTTTCACTCGGTGCAATGGAGTATTATTCTAATGGAAGACAAGGCCTTACTCTAAAACACATAATAAGATATAAGCTACTGAACAAGGGTTTTATCGGGTCCTGCAATGTGGTGTTTATGGAATTAACTACCGAGACGCCCTTTTTATCTTTACACAACTCCGGAGGCAGGAGGGGCCATATCCAAACAATGTTCATCACCATTTCCAATACAATACAATAAAAAAAATGCCATCCTCATATCCGCAACAATATGTATGCAGTGCCTATCTATGGTTTTACATATTTTCCGGGGAGCGCAACCATGCCACTGATGCGGTGCCCCTGTTCCCATCCCAGATAAAACGAGGCAGGAATTGAGCATTTTGCCAAAGTATGGCACCCATTGACCCGCTGTTAAAAAAAAAAAAACATGGAATATTGATGAACATCACCGAATGCTAGCTGTCAATACAGCTGGCTTAGTCTTTCATCTAAAGGAAGATGGACTCGTTACTGTAATGTCGTGCCTGTAAAGCACCAGGGTGACATCTTAATAGTGAAGCCAGAAATTTAAAAACGATATAAATTCCATCATAATAGAACAGCCATGCATCTTCAGCGCCAAAGAGAAGAGGGTGGGGTGAGAGATTGTTTTGAGAGCAGGGAAGAGTTAATCGAGAAAGGGAGGTTTTTGAGCAGATTGGAATTAGAGATGGGGGAATGAGTAAAATATGGTGGTGGTGGCAAAACCTTTGCTTTCTACTTCAGTTGGTCACCATTTGGTTTACCACACACACCCTCACTTGTGCAGGTTGTTCGATGCAAGCAGCTGATCTGTGACCCAAGCTATGTGCCAGATCGTGTGCAGAAGGTGGGCCAGGTGATCCGGGCATACTGCATCCTCAGCCACCCTATCCATAACACAGACAATGTCGCCTCATGTCAAATCATAATCCCGCAAAACCAGGTCTCGAGGAAGTCGGGTAAGTGTTCTTGCATGTGGGAAGGAGGTTTTGGGCTTTTGTGTATTGTCAAGAGGGACACTGCATATTATGTATTTGAAATATTATTTTTACATTATTTTTGCATAACCTTGAAATATCTAGATTAAAAACATTTTAAAAATGCATTTATTTATTTATCTGTTTATTCTTTTTTTTTTTTTGGTTGTTTGACTTATTAGGGTGTCCTGAGTTAGTGCATGATGCCACTATTATTAAGCAATTCTTTTTTTTCTGTGCATAGCCCTAAACTGGGATTACACTCGACAAAAACTGGGCAATTTTAAGGGTTTCCAAAAAAAAAATTAAATGATTACTTCAGCAAAAGTGGTACAAAAGGAACAAATAAGGTGTCAAATAAAACAAATATGATAATTTTTTGCATAACAGTGGTCATCATTTAATAGTAATTGTAGAAATAGTCACCTGAAATACACAAATTCCTTCAAAGATTCCAACAAACATGCAAATTCATGGGTGAAACTCATTCCATATATTAAGGAAATCCTTTTTTTAAATAATTTTTTTTATTTGTAACGACCTATATGAGGTTTCTGTATTTTAATCGTCAGAAAAGCATGCTTCGATTATAGGGAATTGAGGTTCTATTCTGATACACTGATTTCTTTTTTTACCAATATCATTCAGATAGGGTGCAATACTAACGCATCATGACCACAATTATGGTATGTGAATTACTCCCATGTAGGCTATGAGCCGAGGGGTCGACCATGCTCAATCAGAGGGAGGATGGCTAACAGCTATTTTTGGCAAGGCCAAGGTCCCTAGTGCTGAAAAAAATGTGATAGCAGTGTGAAACTCTTAGCCGTATCTGTGTTATCACATTTGTCAGATCACCCATTTATCGCTTTTCGGGTCATTTTTCCCGCTTAAGATTTAGGGGGTGGGGTTAGTTTTTTGGCTCTCAAATAATATCACGTGTATATATCAGCTAGTGTGGTATATCAGGTAAAAGGTTATTGAATTACCTTTCAAATGATGTATAGAAAGTGCCTGTGTGATCTATAGTAACCTCTTTATAATGATTATTAAAACATAATTATTTCCACCAACTCTCAAAACTTCATCACAAAATCCCCAATTTTAGGAACAAAAATAGGCAAAAATCAAAAGGTATGTAAAAGGTATGTTTCGATTTGAGACACACATACAGTATAATTAGAGTCAATATCCTCACACATATGATCATGATGTGCTATGAAATTCAATGCAATATGTGTAGACATGCTAATACGAATGTTGTCATCAATGTCAATATTTTCATTATATTTTAGGTGATTTGCAACCATGACAGCGGTGCACGACATCTAATGTATTTCTCTTTGTAGATTTGTTGGTGCAGAATACATTTTTAAGCAACTATAGCAACTGATGCTAATTTGTAGTAGTGGTGGTGGTGGTGGTCTCATTCGATATTATGTGTCTTTCCAGGTGAGACGGTGGTGGTGATATTGGTGGTGGTGAAACAGAGTGTACCGCAGATAGACAATTGAACAAATACTTGCAATGGAGATTGCGATCACTCAGAAAGTTCCCAAGGACGTTTGTATCATTCATAAGCTATCGTTAGATGTCAAACCAGAAGATCCGCTCATAAGCCCTCAAACATTCGATTCGTGGACTACATTGCTGGATGCGGCCAAAATACGGAACCATGCACCCATTCTCGACCTTGCTCAGTCGCTGCCAGAGAAGGAGATTCCCCGAGTATTCTACCACAGGCAGTGCAGGAGCGTGTTCACCATGAAGCGAGATTTGGAAGCACTGAAACGAAAAGCTGAATCCAATTTAACCGACGATGCTGCTGCAACATGTTCAGCGAGCAAGAGACAAGCCAGAAGGGCATCTTCGGAATCACGCATCTATGAACCGGATTGTATATTCTGTGGAAAGACCAAGTGGTGCAAGGGAACGTCATCCCGTGAAAAGTTAAGCAAGGCTGTTGATCTGAGAGCAGATGAAACACTGCGAAACAGCGCCGTGCGTAAATGTGACACGAAAATCATGGCTGCCACAAGTAGAGACATTGTGGCAGCTGAAGCACGATACCATTTCTCTTGCTACAGAAGTTACACGAGACCAAGCACTAAAGATGCACATGACAGAAACACGGCCGCCACAAACGAATCTGACTACACTGAAGAAGAAGCATACAATGAGTTGCTAGTATACATCCGGAACCATATAATCCCGAATAAGGAAATTGTTAGGATGACAACGCTGGTAGAGCACCTACAATCGATAATGACATCAAGAGGGTTGCATGGGATAAGAACTGCTACAAGAAAAAACCTCGCACGGAAACTGGAAACTGATCTTGGAAATAGCGTTCACATCTTTCAAGACAACAGTGGAAAACTGATTGTCGTACCTGATAATGTAACACTACAAGATGCTGTCAAAGAAATACAAACACTTAAACAACAACTGAGCATTTGGAAAGGGAAATCATCAAACATGTCCGAAGTCATTGATCAGACATCGACACACATCAGATCGATGATAAGGAAGGATAACAAACCAACTCCATGGCCCTATCATCCAGCCGACGTCGACAATGACTCTTTCGTCGTTCCCGTCTATCTCCAGCGCTTTATGCTTGGCCTCTTGACTGGAGATCCGGAAAACGAGCTTCCATCAAACAGGGCCATCATGCTGATGCAATCTTTCAGCCAGGACATTATCTATGCAGTGAGCTGTGGACAACAAAAGCCTCCGAAACACATGTTGCTCCCATATGCAGTTAAGACTCTCACAGGGAACGTAGAACTAATTCGCACATTGAACCATCTTGGACATGCAATATCCTACACTCAACTGGAGGAAAATGACACTGCACTATGTCTTCAAAAACTTGCAGCAAACTTAAATGAGCAAACAGTCCTACCAAGCAGCATCCAGCCGTATGTATTCACAAACTTGGCATGGGATAACATTGATAGACTGGAAGAGACGCTGACCGGGAAAGGAACAACACATCGAGTCAATGGCATTGCAGTGCAGGCCAAAATGTATGGACCACACCTTCCAAAGGAGCCACTTCTGAAGATCGAGAAGCTCAAGCAAAGAACAGTCTGCATAACAGAAGAAACACTGCCTGTCTACATTGCAGGTGAACGTGTTGGGCCTCATCCACTACAAACATTATCAACAGCTGCAGCGGAAAACAAGATGGCTATGGAAGTTGCTCAAATCAAGAATCTTCTTTGGGTCATTGCCCGTCAGGTGGACCCAGCAACACAAAAAACACCAAGTTGGACAGGATTCAACATCACCGTCAGGGCATCTATCAGCGTCTCTCAGGATATTGTTAGATATATGCCTACAATAAATGCACCAGCTACAGAGATGTCCACAGTCGCAGAAATCTTGAAGCAGTCTGAAAGCGTCCGACAGATCCTACACTTGCAGGACATCGTCATCGTCATGGATCAGGCCCTGTATGCTAAGGCTGCCGAGATCGTCTGGAAACACACAGACACATATGCTAACATCGTACTTCGCCTCGGCACGTTCCACACAATCTGCAATGTGATGTCGATTCTTGGTGCTCGTTTCCAAGATGCTGGTCTTAGAGACTTTTGCATCAAAACAGGAATCGTCGCAGAAGGCTCACTCAATCGGGTTATGGAGGGGAAGATGTACAACCGAGCAGTCCGTGTACATAAGAGCATCTACGAAGCATTCATGAGGCTTGCGTGGATTGAATTTCTCCCTTGGTTGGAAAAGATGCGACCAGAGGCAACACAGACGGTCACTACGTTGTTAGCAGAAGTTGCTGAATTGGGACAAGATGAGAGCCAGTGGAACAACCTGTTGGAAGATCAATCGTGTGAAGAAGTTCAGGCTGTTTGGAAGCGATTCCTGCATCACCTTCGTCATGATAACGGTGAATTGTCGTCATTCTGGATGTCGTACGTGGATATCGTTGAAACGGTCTTGCTTGCTCTACTGCGCGCTTCCCGAGAAGGTAATTGGCCATTACATCTATCTGCTATCCAAGCCATGATTCCTTGGTGCTTCGCATACGACAAAATCAACTATGCACGGTATTTATCAGCATACTACGCACAAATGACAAACCTTCCAACGCAGCACCCTGGCATCTTCCAAGCGTTCTCGGATGGGTACTTCTCAGTTCAAATGTCAAAAAGCAATCCGTTTGGACGCATTCCAGTTGACCAAACTACTGAGGTCACTGTCAACAAAGACACACAGACACCAGGTGGCACTACCAGGTTCAACTTGAAATCTGGAGCAGTGAAGCGCTACTATGTCACATCCGAACACAGGAGTGCGTTTCTCCGCCAGATGAGGGAAATGGTGAATGTGAGCAACACACATGTACAACACGCGGATCTGCAGCAAACACGGATCAAGAAAGATGAGGACGCTGTATCATCACTGATAACTCTGATCCAGAGTTGGGTGAACCCATTCACTATGGCCAGCTCTCTCATCAGTATTTCCACCGCATGCGCAGCCCCTCCAAATATTGCCAAGGATCTGGAGAAAGCATGGGAAGTCGGACACAAGTGGTACACAAACTTCAAGATTGAGCGACTTGAGAGCAACCCACCAATCAAGAAATTCCACGACCCTTTGCAACTGAACAAGCTGAAGACTTTCAGCAACCTCACTAAGAAGAAGGAATGCAGAAGCAATGGCAGGGCAGTAATTCTTCAAGCAGACAGAGCTCTATTTGGTAGAATTATCGTGATGGCACAGGGCCGAGATCTTCACATGGCAGAGGTGCTATCTCATCCTCTAGGGTCCCTTGCCATGGGCCCTGGCGACACCCGAAGGCCTTCTATGGAAAACCAACAAAGCTGCCCTAGCCACGGCCTTGCAAAGGACTGTGACCCCGGCTGAAAGGATACCCGACAATTCGGCAACAATTATTGACGGGATGCTCCTTATACAGAAGGTGGCAGGTGATCAAACTACATTTGCCGAAGTGGCCATGATTGTCCTATCCATGGCCCTGAAGGATGGATGCAGTAGCCAGAGGATCGATGTAGTCTTTGACACCTACAAGGAGACTTCCATCAAAAACAGCGAACGGTTAACCAGGGGGGAAGAACTTGGACTTGAGCTGAAAAACATCACGGCATCTCAAATTGTAAGGCAATGGCGCAAGTTTCTCAGCTATGTTGGGAACAAGTCAAGTCTTATCATGTTCCTGGTCGAAGAGTGGAAGAAACCAGAGTACATCAGACGCCTACAGGGAAAGGTTCTCTTTGTAACATGCGATGACAAGTGTTATCAGATCACATCTGATGCTAGCCAAGAAGTAGTGGCCCTGGAAAGCACACACGAGGAAGCAGATGGTCGTCTGTTCTTGCATGCTGCCCATGCTGCCGCACATGGATACCAGTCTGTGCTTATTAGCTCAGATGACACCGACGTACTTGTCATTGGCTTGGCATTTCATACCAAGATTCATGCCAAGTTGTTTCAGAAATGTGGCACCAAAGCAAGGGCTAAAATCCTAGACATAGGGAAAATAGGAAAGTCAGTCGGCACAAATGTATGTCAGGCCCTAATTGGAATGCATGCCTATACCGGATGCGACACAGTCAGCACGTTCGCTGGACGAGGAAAACTGACTGCACTAAAACTCATCAGAACCAACAAAGATGTGCAGGATGCATGTACACAGCTGGGAGAGGACTGGGACGTCAGTGAGGAACTGATGGATAAATTGGAGAACTTCACTTGTCTCATGTACGCACCGAAGTCGGGGACAGTGAAGGTGAATGACTTGAGATATCACCTGTTCTGTGCCAAGAGGGGAGAGATCGACAGTCACCAGCTACCTCCGTGCAAAGACTGCTTAACCAAACATGCACAGCGAGCCAACTATCAAGCCGCTATTTGGAAGAGGAGTCTCAAGATGGATCCAGCAGTACCGAGTCCAATCGGGAAAGGATGGCACTGGGATACCCAGGATGGTCGCGTGCAGCTGGCAGTCGACTGGATGCAAGGACAGCCCGCACCACAGGCGGTTCTGGATTTACTGGCATGCACCGGTTCGAAAAGATGCACACTACCCATGTGTGTCTGCATGGCCAGTGGTTTGAAGTGCACAGACATGTGCAAACTCACCACATGTGACAACCAGAGAGTGTATGGTGAGAGTGATGACAGTTCGGCAGAAGACGATGAAGAAGACGACGACTATGACGAGGATAACTTCTGAATTGTAGAACTGTATGGAGAAAGATCATGTACATATGTGTAACAAATATGGTGTACGCTGAATTGATAACTCGTGTACTTTATGGTATGATGTCTATAAATATATGTTGCTTAAATAGAAAGTACATTGTTTTCCTTTGGTTTACTTTATGTATAGCTGGTAATATAAGAGAACCATACAACACTACAAGACTAAAAACGTTTGCATGAATATGATGTAAATTATCTCGCCAAGTTAGGGTACATCAGGATACATACATATACATGGAGTAGGTTAATCATCACATGCATCATACGTCTGTGGTATATTCAAGAACACCACATACAGTTTGGTCATAATGCCTTCATATTTTTAGAATTAGACATTTCTGACACCAATTTCAGTACTTTTTGGCCTATATATGGCTGACATCCCAATATTATATATACTATTTTTAGACCAATAATGGTATACAAACTATATACATGCTGTCGGTCAAAAATCGTAAAATGTAAATCAATATATAAGAGCGGAAAGATATACATTTATGGATTTTAGGTCATGGTTACAGCAACTACTGTATATTGGATTTTCTCATCTTTATCAAGGTGTATGAGATTTAAGGCCCAAATTTGACTTTAATCATACTGTGTGTTTCTCAAATTCAAAAATTCATTTAATATCCGCCAAACTGAATTTTGGCCTAATTTTGTTTTCATTGGGGATTTTGTGATAAATTTTTGAGGGTTGGCGGAAATAATTATGTTTTAATGATCATAAAGAGGTTACTATATATCACACAGGCACTTTCTATACATCATGTGAAAGATAATTCAATTACCTTTCACCTGGTATACAACACTAACTGATACATATAGGAGATATTATTTGAAAGCCCCAAAACGAACCCTACCCCCTAAATCTTAGGCGGAAAAATTATCGAAAGCGTTATTGGGGTGGTCTGACAAATGTCATGATAACACAGATACGGCTAAGAGTTTCACACTGCTATCACATTTTTTTCAGCACTAGGGTCCCTGGCCTTGCCAAAAATAACTGTTAGCCATCCTCCCTCTGATTGAGCATAATGTCGAAAATTTGAGGGTCTGGCTCATAGCCTAATGGTAGTTTTTTTTTTGAGGTATGTTGGTTGACGTTAGCCAGGCCCAAAAGCTTGCAAGCACGTTACCATGATCGGATGTCCCCTAGGCAGGAGAATGTCTGTGTTGGTAAATACGGAAATAGCATACATTTTTGGATTTTCCTATCGCCATTCCCTCCTATGAACTTCACAGAAAATACCAAAATGCTGTATTTACATTGCATGACGTAAAGACGCGATTCTGCTGCACACAAATACAAAACATGATAATTTCTGCTGGTCGCGGTGAAGTTTGTGACCACATCGATACGAGACCAACTAGATGGTATTCATAGAATACTTTTCCTGCGCAGTCAACTTGGTGTGAGCCAACTCTTCCATTTTTGAACGTTTCTTTTTTTTTGATCCAATATGGCTGCCAGACCATGTGAGCGATGACATCATAAATTTATATTCTCTAAATAATTGTTGCATAGATCATGCTCAATAAATTTCAAACTGATCAGACTAAGCGTTGTCCCTGTCGAATTATGACGTCATAATTATGGCACCAATGACGTCATCGTTAACAACACCTATTCCCCATATGGAGTTCTTTACAATGAGCCGCGTTTCAATTTTTTAAATGCTGACGTGGCACACACTTTACTTTACTGAAATGCAGACGCAAATGTTATATTTTCGTCAAAAATCGTCGGAATTTCGCCAAATCTGTTTTGGTCATGTGTTAATATACCTCAGTGATTGACATATCTGAAATCAGAATTTTATTTGAGGTCAAAATGACCCCGTGAGGTCGCTCCGTACTTTGCCTGCTCGTGATGTGCAGTGTGATAATTCCATGCCCACTTTAGAGGACTCTTCTTCTTCACACAATAACTTCTAGCTTCCAGACCGTACATCCAATCATCTTGAAATTTTGCACAGATGTTACACTTCATGACCTCTACAAAAATATAAAGTTTCACGTCGATCAATGAAGCGGTTCAAGAGTTGCAAAAATATATTTTTTTCATTTAATGATTTATATCTGCCAAACCACGTGACCTATCGCAAATTCCAAAAGGTCATTTTAGTAGACTGATATGCTGAACACATCTGTGAAGTTTCCCCTCGATCGGATCAAAAATGAGGGAGTAGCTAGGTTTTAAAAGTTTATGCTTAAAAACGTCATAACTCAGAAACCATGTGATGCATGACGTCATGCACGCTGACTTTTTTATATATATTTTTTTTACAAAATTTGATTTTTGTGGTTTTTCACTCAAAACAATATGGCGTCCGAACCACGTGACCTATGACGTCATTATAATTTTATTTCTTCATCAATTTATACCGAGAAGATGCTCAAGAAATTTCATCCTGATCGGATAACGTTTTTTACTTGTCGAATTATGACGTCATAACGGCGGCACATATGACGTCATCATTCACATATGTTATTCCGCCTGGAGAGTTCTTTTCAATGAGACCTGTCAATTATTTCTGTGCAGCGGTTTTTGAGATAGTTTTTTCCAAGATGGCGCTCGTACCACGTGACCTGTGACGTCATAATAGTCACTAAAATATTCTACAGGAGGAGGCCCTCCTATTGTGAAAATTTCATGTCAATCGAACCAACGGTTGCCGAGAAAATGGAAAAAAAAAAAATGCAAACGTACGTACGCACGTACGCACGTGTGACGTACGGACGGACCCGAATGCTTAACCTTGCCTTTCGCTTCGCGAGCGCAGGGTATAAATCTTAATATGGAACTTTGACACAGGAGGAGGCCATATGGCCCATCATACTTGTGCTGCACCATCGCATTAAATAAATCCGTCAGGTTCTCAACTCTGTTTCACTGAGGAGTGGGGAAGAGAAAAGTGTGCAGGGTAGTGTTATGCAAACTAGTTATAAAATTCACATGAAATCAATATTCGAAAACTCATTTGTTTCTTACAAAACAGTTTGTTTGTATTATAAGTTTGTATTCATGCAAAACGCTTTGTATTACAAGTCCTGGAAAGGTATGTGGTATTCAGTATTCATTTCTTTTATGATAACAAAATGCTGTACGATATGAAAATAATTTTCCCAGAAATGGATGTTAAGGATTTTAAAATAAATTTTTTTCCCCAAATATCACTTTTTTTGATTTGCATAGTTTTTTTTCATTACGATTTGGACAAGATCACCCCCAAAATGCATATTTTGACATCCCTTCAAAAATTTAAGGGGGAGCATTCCCCCAGACCTCCTCCCCCTCCTAGTAAGGAGACATTTTGCTCATTGCTTTACTTTTTTCAAAAGTTCTGCAGTTTCCCCCCATACAAATCAATGCACAAGAAGTCCATGAATTACACAAATCACTTTACACGAGTTCCAAAATGTACAAAAATCGCTTTGAAAGAGTTCACAAAAGTGAGGTAAATCACTTGCCAGGAGTTGAGACTACCATGCGGCGAGCAAATGAACGCATGCAGCTCCAAGTTCCTTGACTGCAGTGTTTGTCTAAGCAAGCCATCAGTCTTCTTGATTATAAAGTTTTTGCCACTTCCACACAAAATACATCAGGAGGACAAAAATGTCATCGTCCTCGGCTTTGACTTGAATGTTATTCTTTCCTTGCTCCACTAGGAGATTATGTTCACATCAGTCTCCTCATGTCTGAACAAGCAATGCCCCTCTTCAACCATTGTGACCTTTTTTTTTTTACTCTGCCCCTCCATATTCTGTCTCCAGGCGCTGCACAATGTCATCGCCTGGCGCTGAAGGGGGGGGGGGGGGGGGGGGTGATGACGCGTGCCGAAAGGGTGTACTCAGTTTTCACTCCGTTTGTTTTCTTTCTTGTTTTTGTCTGGGTGCTATCTCAGCCATCCTTTTAGCTTGTAAGCTGAAATCTGGGCACAATAGTGAAATGCTTTGGCAAAAACAGCATTTTTTTTTTTTGATGAATCACTTAATTGATGAATTACTTAATTATTATCGATTTATTAATCACTTATTTATTTTCTCTCTCATCTGGACAATATCTCAGGCACCTTTTGAGCTAGGAAGATGATATTTTGACATGACCATGACCAAGTGATTTGTCTAAAGGGTATTTTTCGTTTATTGATTAAGCAAGTAATCAATTAGAGTAATCAATTAGTTTTTCAATTTATTACTTGATTAATTTTCAAAAAGTTACATTCAGATGAAAGGGTAGTGGTTTAGGTATGCTATTAGCCAATTGCTTTAGAAATTATTTTACAATTATTATTACCCTCGCCAGAGGAGAGGGTATTGCATTTGAGTCCGTTTGTTACTTGCTGGAAAAGATTCCGGCAAGTATGTTGATTGGTTGGTTTGTCTGTCTGTCTGTTCGCAGTACTACGTCTACACCGTTGCACATAGAATCGCCAAACTTTACACACATATTTGTCTTGCCCTGGAATAGACTGTGCCCAATTTTTAACACTTTCGGCCCAAGGCCTCCATTATGACATCATAATTTCATAATTCGACAATTACAAAACTTCATCCAATCAGATGCAATTTCTTGAGCGCCATCTCGTCATAAACTGGTGGAGAAAAAAAAAAAATGATGACGTCATCGGTCACGTGGTTCGGCCGACATCTTGGAAAAAACGAAAAACTTTGCACCTCTATATCTCCGAAAGTGCTGAATAGAAAAAATTGAGACATGGCTCATGGTAAAGAACTCTCCATGGGGAATAAAATATGTTAATGATGTCATTGGTGCCTCCATTATGACATCATAATTCTACAAGTACAAAACTTCATCAGATCAAGATGAAATTTCTTGAGCATAATCTAGGAATAAATTAGTTTAGAAAACAAATAATGATGACGCATCGGTCACGTGGTTCGGCCGCCATATTTGTCCAAAATGGCCGATAAAATACATTCCGGCAAGTCCTCGGTCTCTGACCGATTTTTCATTTGTTTGTTTGTTACTTGCCGGAAAAGATTCCGGCAAGCATGTTGATCGGTTGGTTTGTCTGTCTGTCTGCTTGTCTGTCTGTGCGCAGCACTACGTCTACACCGTTGCACGTAGAATCGCCAAACTTTACACACATATTTGTCTTGCTCTGGAATAGACTGCCCAATTTTTAACAATCTCGGCCCAAGGCTTCCATTATGACGTCATAATTTGATAATTCGACAAGTACAAAACTTCATCCAATCAAGATGCAATTTCTTGAGCGACATGACGG
>NC_136261.1:300137872-300240372 GCF_964187855.1 Myxine glutinosa
GAAAAGATCAAGGTTTTGGATGGGGGAAGATAAGAGATGGTGGTGAACAGCTGATTTAAAGACCTGGAGGGAGGAGTGGGATTGAAGGGAGTGGGGGAGTTTGTTCCAGAGGTGGGGAAAAAGGGGAATGAAAGAGTGAAGGTGAGCAGAGAGCCTAGATTTTGGCAATTTAACCATAAGAGGGTTGCTGGCAGATCTTGTGCGACCTGTAGGAATATTTGGGGGACAGAGCACAGAGAGAGCTGGGGGAGCAAGGCCAGAGAGGAGTCAGTAGAAGACAGAAAGACCACCAACCTGCCTGCGGTGAGTGAGTGAGTATTTCTTTGGTTTGCAGTGGAACAAAACAAAAAAGCTGAAAAAATTACGAAATCTTGGCTTATTCCACACAAATCCTAAAATGGCCCTTACAATATTATTGGCACCTTTTCGAAGTTGTGAGAAATAATTTGATCTCAAGCAGGTGATTCTCCTTTACTTTGGAATTAAACTCACCTATGGTGAGTTGCAGGTCCCTGCAATATAAAAATCACTCATTCAACCAGTTTGAATGGAGAAAAGGAGTCATTCTGCTGTTTTGTGTCACTGTGTGTACTGCAATGAACATGGAGAAAAGAAAGAAAACCAGAGAATTGTCTGAGGAGGTCAGGCACAAGATTGTAGCCAAGCAGGGACAATCTCAAGGCTACAAGTCCATCTCAAGAGACCATGATGTTTGTGTCCACTGTACGCAATTCTATCAGGAAGTTTAAGGCCCATGGCACTGTAGCCAACCTCCCTGGGCGTGGCCACAAGATAAAACTTGATCGTAGATTGCGGCGAAGGATTGTTCGAATGTTGGAGAAAGCACCTCGATCAACTGCCAAACAGATTCAAGCTGACCTTCAAACACAAGGTACGACAGTTTCAACTCGCACCATCCATTGCCAACTCGATGAAAGGGGGTTCTCTGGTAGGAGAACCAGGCTGAGATAGAGACATTAGAAAGCCTGACTGCAGTTTGCCAAAACACACCTGAACAAGTCAAAATCCTTCTGGGAGAATGTCCTGTAGACAGACGAGACCAAATTAGAGCTTTTTGTTAAAGCACATCTCTATGTTTACAGAAAACAAAATGAAGCCTTCAAAGAAAAGAACACCTTCCCTACAGTCAAACATGGAGGAGGTTCAGTGATGTTTTGGGGTTGCTGTGCTGCCTCGCACTGGGTGCCTTGAATGTGTGCATGGCATCATAAAATCAGGAGATTACCAAGGTATTTTGGAGCTCAATGTTCAATCCAGTGTCAGAATGCTGTATCTCCGTCGAAGGTCATGGACAATCCCAAAATGAATCAGCAGGACAATGACCCCAAACACACTTCAAAAAGCACCCAAGAATGGTTCAAGATAAAACACTGGACTGTTCTGAAGTGGGCAGCAATGAGTCCAGATCTAAATCCCATTGAACACCTGTGGGGAGATCTGAAAACAGCAGTTGGGAGAAGGCACCCTTCAAATCTTGGAGAACTGGAGCAGTTTGCACAAGAAGAGTGGGCCAAACTGCCAGTAGATAGGTGTAGGAAGCTCATTCAAGGCTATAGGAAGTGCTTGACTGCAGTTATTTTGTCCAAATTCTGTGCTACCTAATATTAAGTCTCGGGTGTCAATAATTTTGCCAATGCCATTTCTTTTTATTTTCTTAAAAGGGTATATTAAGTTCTGAAACAAAAACAAAGGTCCTGTAATATTAACAGTGAAATAAAGAATTGTTGAGACCAAATAATTTTGTCAATTTCAACTTATTTTTAGAGAAAATTGTGAGGTATTTGAAAAAAGTGCAAGGGTGTCAATATTTTTGGCCACGACTGTAAAATTACATAATTTTGAACAAACCTTGTAAAGAACTGATTCTTTGTTTTGTCTGATTTACTAAATCTGAAATTGCTCACACCAACCCATCTCTCCCTCCCCTCTTCATCCAATGCAGGTTTGTATCCATAAGTGACTTGTATGAGCCTACGGATTTGGGGAAGGAAAGCCAGGTGAGTAGGGCCTTGCATGTATGCGGTCTCCTTCAATATTTATCCACACACGTTTTGAAAAAAACTGGGGATATTGTAATCGGCGTATGTCTGTCTACTGACCTGTCCATCACACCATCTCCTAAATGGCTGTGCAAAATTCACCAAACTTGATAGTTGTGATCAACACATGGCAGGAAGGTGCAGGATTAGTTTCATTTTTGTCTCTGCCCCTGCGGCAGGGTCAAAAGGTCAAATACCAAAAAATGCAATTACGGGCATATTTTGAATGAAACTTTTATACGCAATCAACATTGGGTGACACATGCAATATGTAATTGTCTTTTTGGAATTGACCCTCAGTTCATTCATGTCACGGTTTAAAATGGGAAAGAATAATTCAAACAAAATTTGAAATTGGGTCATTCCTGGTGGAACTTTTTGCCATCTTTCAACTTTGCTTTAGGTGGGACGCGTGGGGATTTGCGATGGCGCACCATCGACTTGACTCGAGTTTTATTTTATTTTTCATGATCGACCTTTAATTACAATCCTGCATTTTTTTTTTTTTTTTTCCTAAGACCAAGTAGAATTTGTTCACTGAAACCCTTCCATCATATTGCAAAGATCACACTATCCCCTTTGTTAAGCAACAATCGGTTATTATGCTTGAAACTACTTGACACGTCAATATCGTAAAGGACATCACTTATCCTTTAAGTATGAGTCGATACGTGACCAATGTGTTTGCAGATCTTTGTCTCGAAGAGCTATGATGCCACCACACACTTTGAAAGCACCTGCCAAGACATCAAAGACATATACAAGAGGATGACCGGCTTGGATTTTGATTTTGATGAGATGAAGAGGAAGCATAAAGACACCTGTGGTGATGAGTGATGTGCAGTGGGATTGCTCACTCACTCATTGGTTTTTGTTGTTGTTTGTTTTTGATTTCTTTTTGTTACGGTGGAGGAGAAATCAGTGTATTCTTGTAATTGTGTTAAAGCGTGCATCATGCGAGTTCATGGCTATCTCTGCATGTCATTTTGTGTTTGTGGCACGTGCAGTACGGGGAGTTTTATCATTTGGGGATGAGATGATTGATGTGGAACAAAAGATAGTTCGACTTACTGAGCTTGAGTATTCCAAAATAAGAAAAGCTCATTCATTTTTACTCTGTGAAATTCCAGGTGGCATATTTTCTTTGGGATGGAGACGTTTTTCTTCCTCAATATTGGGACGCTTTGCAAACTGGGATTGGTGCACTCATGCTTCTCGAAGCATTAGCTTTTCGTGGTGGGTGGGTGGGAGGCGGAGGGGGAATTATTTCTGCTGTGCTGATTTGTTCTGGGTGATCGGCTTTATAGCATCCGACTTCAAATTTGATCCTGTAATCTTGAGCACAGGCTTGGTGGAGTGTGTAGTCTGTGGATCCTCCAATTCTGTGCACCGTCAAAGGCTTTACTGCTGACATGGTAAAATGCTCATATGCTTGCCTCTGGTTTCCTCTTGTGCCATTCTATCAAATAAAATTTCACTCGTGTGAGGTTTCATTCTTGCTTTGCAACTTTATTAACCATAGGGGCAATACCACTGGTGCTCACCTGGTAGAATAAACAGTGTACTGCACAGACTAAAGGTATTTTAAACCAATTTCAATGGTTGCTAGAAGACAGGGCAGCATGTAGACTCGTGCTCACATAATCATAAGACTTTAAACAAACAAAAAATGCCTATGACCAAGCATGTGTTGGTTTGGCGGATGCGTTGGTTCGGTGCAGGTGTCAGTTTTGCGGATGTTGGTTTGGCGCATGCGTGCCCAAGGTAACCCTCCCCCCCCCCCCGCCCCCCTCCGCAACTCCCCTAAGGGCCCGCTCTTTTGATGCCGTGAACAAACTGGTACATCATGGATGTTGAAGGTTGTGGTGAAGTTTCATCGAAGTTGTGTGTGTAGTTTGTAAGGAAAAAAGCAAATACCTATTTTGGGGTTCGCCTCCCTCTAAGACCCCGATTTTTTTTGATTTTTTTTTTGTGCCCCGGCGCACCGCGGAGCGAAAGGGGGACTATGGTTTTCCCCTCCGTCCGTGTGTGCGTCCCTCCGTCCGTTCATGTATCTGAACCTTGTGAGCGGAATATCTTGAAAAATAAGCGAAGTACCAACTCCTAATCTGGTGTGTGGGTGTATCTACGCATAAGGAAGAACGATATTGAAAATTGGGTCGCCACGTCAAACGCCAAGATGGCCGCTTTGCGTCTTCCACTTTGTCAACTCATCACTTCACCGACGGGGGACCTAGGCGTAACGCTTGTTAAACACAGATTAAACATTAAGCCGATAAACGATGTATATTTTGTGATTATCCTCTAATTATAATATATATTTTTTTATTTTATTTTTTTAAATATAATATATAATATTATAATTATAATATAATACATCAGATAATTGTAATATCTGATGAAAAATATATATATATAAAAAGGAATATAACTTTCAAAATTACATTTAAAATGAATTACTTTACAAGATTAACAAGCGTTACGCCTAGCTCCCCCGTCGGTGAAGTGATGCGAGTTGACAAAGTGGAAGACGCAAGGCGGCCATCTTGGATTTTGACGTGGCGACCCAATATTCAATAGCGTTCTTCCTTATGCGTAGATACACACACCAGATTAGAAGTTAGTAGTTCGTTTATTTTTCAAGATATTTCCCTCAAGGTTCAGACATATATATATATGGTGGCGGTCATCTTGGATTTTGACGTGGCGACCCAATTTTCAATACCGTTCTTACGTATGCCTAGATACACCCACACACCAGATAAGAAGTTGGTACTTCGCTTATTTTTCAAAATATTTCGCTCACAAGGTTCAGACATACATGGCGGCGGCCATCTTGGATTTTGACGTGGCGACCCAATTTTCAATACCGTTCTTACGTATGCCTAGATACACCCACACACCAGATAAGAAGTTGGTACTTCGCTTATTTTTCAAGATATTGCACTCACAAGGTTCAGACATTCATGACATCAGACATACATGGCGGCGGCCATCTTGGATGTTGACGTGGGTTGCACCCGCACACCAAATTAGAATTCGGCCCTTTGCTTATGCACGCACGCACACACGCATGCACGGACGGAGGGGAAAACCATAGTCCACCTTTCGCTCCGCGGTGCGACGGGGGACAATAAGGGAAATGAATATTAATTTTTCTGATGAAGTCAAACATTTATTTAAAGAAGACTTTCACACTGCTTTTGGTGTTTATGATATTGAGGATGTTCCTTTCCTTACAACGGAAGAGATTGATAAAATTAGGGTAATGTTTCATGGATTGATGTTATTTGCTGTTCACGATTCATTTTCAGGGAAATATCAACATAAGATATATATAATATATAAAATAATGGATTAAAATTAAACCTAAAACTCAGGATAAAACATAGTTTCTAAAAACGCCTCTAAAAATTAGATGACGTTTTCCAAATATATAAATGAATTATTTTTTACCCGTTGGGAAAATAACATTTTTCAAAATATATAAACATTTTGACCTCAAAAATAGTTGGCTTTCCTATTCAGTGATTCAATGTCCAAATGCTGTTCAATTCCCAAGTCAATCGGATGAAAATTGACGGTTTTTCAGATGAAAATGGATGATTTTGGAAGTTTGACCTTGAGTTGACCTTTTGACCTCAAATATAGTTGATTTTCCAATTTAGTGACACTATACAAATGCTGTTCAATTTTCAAGTCAATCGGATTAAAAATGGTCATTTTAGAAATTTGACCTCCAGATGACCTTTGACCTCAAAATCAATAGGCTTCTCAATTGTGACGACATCTACAACTTAGTGAAGTTTGGTGACGATCGGTTTAGAATTGTGACCTGTAGGCCGGTGACAAACAGACAGAATAACAAACGCAACCGACCAATATATTTGAAAAATCTTCGATTTTGCAAGTAACAAACACATACAGACAGGGGTGAAAACATAACCTCCATCCACCTTCGGTGGCGGAGGTAATTATAATATGAAAAGGAGATCCATTTGAGGAATCCAAAGTTCAAAGTTGGTAATATTGTAAGAATATACAGATGGAAAAGCTATTTTGATAAAGGTTATACAAAGAGATGGACTAATGAACTTAAAAAAACCATTGATGTCATGGATACACAGTTCCTTGGACTTACAAATAATATGATTTAAATGGAGAAGAAATATTGGGGCCATTTTATTCACAGGAATTACAAAAGACAAGGATGATGAATTTTTAAAAAAAATTGAAAAATAAGGTCTTTAACCTTAAACGGTCTCCTTCAAAGGGACTAACTAAAATAAGTGGTTTTCAACAAGATTTTCATCAAGAAAATTTTATTTTAAACGAAAAAGTATATAAATTACAACGAGATTTTCATCAAATTTTTTTCTTTGAAGTAAAGTTTTACTATATAAATATGGTGATTACAAAGTATTGCGACGTTTGTAATCGTGAATATAAATATTATAAAAACCACATTCAAACCCACAAACACACATACAATCTTTTCCAGCAAATATCTCCACTTGAACGAGAAACAAAACATTGTGATGTCTGCTCTGAGGATGAAAAGGCTGTCATGAGAAACACCTTTAATCACGCAGTTTGGACAATGCAGTCAGTTTGGACCGTGTTGAAGCGCGGTGCAACGCGCCCTTGCTTGCACAACAAGAAGGAAGCGGACAACGCGGTGAGTTTAAGAGTTTATTAAAAGAGCTCACTGTAGCACTGGCGCGCTCCGGGCTGCGCGCCCGGTGTATATCCCGCGGCCACGCCTACCCCTCGGAGGGGTTCGGGCCGCCTTGGTGAAGACCAAGGTGGCCAACTCCGCCGCGGATGCGCGCAGGTCGTCCTTGGGCGCCGTCCGGAGGCCAAGCAGGACCCAGGGGAGCCTGTCGACCCAGCCGCCGTCGCGGAGGGTGGCCCGGAGCGCGGCCTTCAACGAGCGGTGGAACCGCTCGCACAGGCCGTTGGCCTGGGGGTGGTAGGCCGTGGTTCGGTGCAGCTGGACCCCGAGCCCCCGCGCGACCGCCCCCCAGAGCTCCGAGGTGAACTGGGGGCCGCGGTCGGACGATATGTCCGAGGGGGCGCCAAACCGGGCGACCCAGGTGGCGATGAACGCCTGTGCGACGTCCGCCACCGTCGTCGCCGCCAAAGGCACGGCCTCCGGCCACCGGGTCGTGCGGTCCACCATCGTCAGGACATGGGTGAAACCCCACGAGGGGGGCAGAGGTCCCACCAGGTCCACGTGTACGTGGTCGAACGTTTGTTCCGGCACCGTGAACGGGGCCAATGGGGCCTGGGTGTGCCGATGCACCTTCGCGCGCTGGCACGCGAGGCACGTCCTGGTCCAGCCGCGGACGGCCTTCCGGAGGCCATGCCAGACAAACTTGTCGGCGACCAACCTCTGGCTGGCCTTCGTGCCCGGGTGGGACAGGCCGTGGATGGCGTCAAACACCTGGCGCTGCCAGCCTGCGGGCACGATGGGGCGAGGCCGCCCGAGGGAGACGTTGCACAAGAGGGCCGCGCCGTCGAACGGCACCTCGGTGACGCGGAGGCCCGTGACGGCGATCCGCAAGGCCTGGACGCCGGGGTCGACGGCCTGGTCCGCCGCCATCCGGTCATAGTCGATGCCAAGGTGGACGGCGTGGGCCACGGACCGGAAAAGGCAATCCGCCACCGGGTTGTCCTTCCCCGCGACGTGCTGGATGTCCGTCGTGTACTCGGACACGGCCGAGAGGTGACGCTGCTGCCGGGCCGACCACGGCTCGGCGACCTTGCCCATCGCGAAGACCAGTGGCTTGTGGTCGACGAAGGCCGTGAACGCACGGCCCTCGAGCAGATGGCGGAAGTGCCTGACCGCCAGGTGAAGCCCGAGCAACTCGCGGTCGAAGGTACTATAGCGGCGTTCGGGCGGGCGAAGCTGTCGGCTGAAGAACGCCAGCGGTTGCCAAGCACCACGCACCCATTGCTCGTGCACCGCGCCCACCGCGTAGTCCGAGGCGTCGGTGGTGAGGGCGATCGGTGCATCGGGCGCCGGGTGCGCGAGCACGGTGGCGTTAGCCAAGGCGAGCTTCGCGCCTGCGAACGCCGTGTCCATTTGCGCGGTCCAGGTAACGTCACCTTTGCCCCCGGCTTCCCTCGGAGGGCCTCGTGCAAGGGGCGCAGGAGCTGGGCGATGCGGGGCAGGAACCGATGGTAAAAGTTCACCATGCCCAGGAACTCCTGGAGCCCCTTGATCGTGCGGGGGCGCGGAAACCCCTTCACCGCCTCCACCTTGGCCGGTAGAGGGACGGCCCCGTGCCTGGTGACGCAGTGCCCCAAAAAGTCGATTTCAGCGACACCGAACCGGCACTTGGTGGGGTTCACGATCAGGCCGTGCTGGCCCAGACGTTCGAAGAGCGTGTGGAGATGGTGAAGGTGCTCTTCGCGGGACGCGCTGGCGACGAGGATGTCGTCCAGGTATACGTACACAAAATCCAAGTCGCGCAAGACGCTGTCCATGAGTCGCTGGAACGTCTGAGCCGCATTCTTCAAACCGAAGGGCATCCGAAGAAATTCAAACAGTCCGAACGGTGTGATGACCGCCGTCTTCGGGATGTCCTCTGGCCTGACGGGGACCTGATGGTAGCCGCGTATGAGGTCCACCTTTGAAAAGAAGGACATGCCCACCAACCGGGCGGAGAAGTCCTGGATGTGGGGGACGGGGTAACGGTCGGGGGTGGTGGCGTCGTTGAGGCGCCGATAGTCCCCGCACGGTCGCCATCCCCCGCCGGGCTTGGGCACGATGTGAAGCGGCGACGCCCAAGCACTCTCGGAGCGCCGCACGATGCTGAGCCGCTCCAGCGTAGCGAACGCCGCTTTAGCCACCGTGAGCTTCGTCGGCTCGAGGCGGCGTGCCCGGGCGTAGACCGGTGGCCCGGCGGTGGGGATGTGGTGTTCCACCCCGTGCTTGACGGCCCCCGCCGAGAAGGTGGGCCGCGTAAGGGCCGGGAAGCGGGCGAGGAGGCGGGTGAAGTCGTCCGCTGCCGGAAGTGTACAAACTAACCTCGCCGGGACCGAACCGCTCAGCAAGCCGCTTGGCGAGCCGCTTGGTGAGCTGCTCAGTGAGCCGCTCAACGAGCTGCTCAACGCGCAAGCAAGCGAGCTGAACGTTTCAGCCTGGACGAGACGTCTGTTCTTCACATCTACCAACAACCCGTGTGCACAGAGGAAATCTGCACCGAGTAGTGCCATGGGGACACTAGCGGTTATGAACGTCCACTCGAAGCGTTGCCTTCCGAACCGCAGGGAGAGGCAGCGCTTCCCGAATGTGCATATGGGTGTTCCGTTCGCGGCAAGCAACGCGGGGCCCCGGCCCGCAGTGTGCTTGTCGGACGTAGAGGCAGGGATAACGCTCACCTGTGCCCCCGTATCGCATAGGAAACGGCGCCCGGACAAGGTGTCCGTTATAAAAAGAAGGCTGCCGGAATGGCCGACGCTCAGGGCCGCTACCGAGCGCCGGCTTTGTAGTTTCCCGACTTGCCGAAGGAGCACGGCGGGCAACAATTCCTCGCCTTGTGGCCAAACCTGGCGTGGAAATGGCACCAGGTTTGCGGCGAAGGCGGAGGCCGCGGTTTTCGCGGCGGTGGTGGGCGTGGCGTGGCGGCGGCCACGCGGCGTGCGTCAGCCTCGGGATCCCCGAGGTGTGGTGCATCAGCATCAGGGTCAGCCTCGGGATGCGCGGCGGCCGCGCCAAAACTCGCCTGCGCGTCCAAAGCCGCGAAGAACCTGTCGGCTTCAGCAGCGAGAGCCCGGGGTTCTGTCGTCACAGAACCGGCCAAGGCGAAGCGGACTCGTGCCGGCAGCTGGCGTCGAAATAACGCCCGGAAAAGAGCGTTCGGGGTTTCGTCGCCCAACAACGACAGCATATGGTCCATGCGGACCGACGGTCGCGTGTCACCGAGCTCGGGGAGGTCCAGGAGGCGGTCGGCCCGTGCGTCCACCGTGAGGTCGAACGTGGCGAGGAGGAGACGCTTGATCGCCTCGTACCTGCCGTCGGCCGGTGGGTTCCTCAGGACCGACACGACGCGGCCGGCCGTGCCGGGCCCGAGGGAAGCGACCACGTGGCAGTACCTGGTCTCGTCCACCGTGATGCCTCGAAGTCGGAACTGGGCTTCTGCCTGCAGGAACCAGACTTCAGCTTGCGTCTCCCAGAACTCAGGGAGTTTCATTTGGACCGCGTTGTTTGCCATTGCGATGGCGTATTCGGGTGGTCAGCGACGGCTGACCAGAACGTCGGAGGGTCACCAAATGAAGCGCGGTGCTACGCGCGCTTGCTTGCACAACAAGAAGGAAGCGGACAACGCGGTGAGTTTAAGAGTCTTTATTAAAAGAGCTCACTGTAGCACTGGCGCGCTCAGGACTGCGCGCCCGGTGTATATCCCGCGGCCACGCCTACCCCTCTGGCGTGGCCGCCGCCCACTTGGTGCGTGGAATGATGCCCTCACGCCAGTGAGCTTTCGTGTCCGCCACAGTGTCATCATAGTTTGGACCATGTCATCATAGTTTGGACAATGCAGTCATAGTTTGGACAATGTCATCATAGTTTGGACAATGTCATCATAGTTTGGACCATGTCATCATAGTTTGGACCATGTCATAGTTTGGACCATGTCGTCATAGTTTGGACCATGTCGTCATAGTTTGGACCATGTCGTCATTGTTTGGACCATGTCGTCACAGTTTGGACCATGGCGTTATAGTTTGGACCATGGCGTCATAGTTTGGACCATGGCGTCTCCACGCACCTGCATGTTGTGCATATTGAGCGTACATAGAAAACTGTTCAACGGAGGAAATTGAAACTTTCGCACATGTTATATAACTTTGATATAGCGCATGTTAAGCGTACTTCAAAAACCGTTCTTTTTTCTTTTCTCTTTTTGTATACAAGATCGAGGCTCGTGTCGTATTAGCAAGATCGAGCTAACATTAATCACAACAAGCGTTACGCTTAGGTCCTCCGTCGGTGAAGTGATGTGAGTTGACAAAGAGGAAGACGCAAGGCGGCCATCTTGGATTTTGACGTGGCGACCCAATTTTCAATATCGTTCTTCCTTATGCGTAGATACACCCACACACCAGATTGGAAGTTGGTACTTTGCTTATTTTTCAAGATATTCCGCTAACAAGGTTTAGACATACATGGCGGCGGCCATCTTGGATTTTGACGTGGCGACCCAATTTTCAATAGCGTTCTTCCTTCTGCCTAGCTGCACCCACACACCAAATTAGAATTCGGTCCTTCGCTTACGCACGCATGCACGCACGGACGGATGGATGCACGCACGCACGGACGGACGGACGGATGCACGCACGCACGGACGAATGGGAAAACCATCGTCCCCCTTTCGCTCCGCGGTGTGACGGGGGACAAAAAAAACATAAACGGACACATAAAACATATAATGAAGGGATCGGGAGACAGGATGCGGGGAGAGAGAGGGAAGCACACATGTACAACAGTGGAGAACAGGGACATCAGGAGATCTGTGGGAGGGAAAGGGCTTGTGGGGAGGAGGCATGGGAGGGTGGAGGGGTTGGGAGAGGTATAAAATACATGGACACTGCTGGAACTTCCAGGAAAGAAGTCGGTATTTCAAAAAAGTGGATCTGGGGTAAATTAACGGGGGTAGAAAAGATCAAGGTTTTGGATGGGGGAAGATAAGAGATGGTGGTGGACAGCTGTTTTGAAGACCTGGAGGGAGGAGTGGGATTGAAGAAAGTGTGGGTGTTTGTTCCAGAAGCGGGAGTAAAGAGGAATGAAAGGGTGAAGTTGAGCAGGGAGTCTTGATTTTGGCAGTTTCACCAGAAGAGGGTTGCTGGCAGATCCTGTGCGACCTGAAGAAATATTTGGGGGACAGAGCACAGACAGAGCTCAGGGAGCAAGGCTGGAGAGGAGTCGGTAGAGGACAGAAAGACCATCAACCTACCTGCGGTGAGTGAGTGAAAGGCCCTCAGAGTCAGCTTCATTGTGGGAGATTCCAATGATTCTGAAAACTTTGGTTTCAACAGCGTGAAAATTTGAAACATTAGCACATGTTATGTGACTATTCGATATAGCGCATGTTGAGCATACATCAAAAACCGTTCAATGGAGGAATTTGAAACTTCAGCATATGTTATATGACTATTTGATATAGCGCATGTTGAGCGTACATCAAAAACCGTTCAATGGAGGAATTTTAAACTTTTGCATAAGTTGTATGACTATTTGATATTGCGCATGTTGAGCGTACATCAAAAACTGTTCAATGGAGGAATTTGAAACTTTAGCACATGTTATTTGACTATTTGATATAGCGCATGTTGAGCGTACATCAAAAACGGTTCAATGGAGGATTTTGAAACTTTAGCATAATTATTGTTATGTCTGGCGGGGTAGTGATATGTAGAGCAGATAGATCTGAATAGGTAACGTGGTTCGTCTGTCGCGGTATGGAAAACTACCTGTAATAAGTTCATGTGTAGGCGTTTTGTCGGGTATGGAGTATACTTGTGAACCTACCAGGAGGTTCGTGTGTTAAGTAGAGTTAGGGATTAAAGAGTAGCGCCCCTGTGTTTCTTCACCTGGTTAGCCAAACCTTTGTCCCTTTTGGCACTGCAACCACTTAGACACTTAGTTAGGATCTTTATTGCAACACGAAATAACGCCCTCCCCTGACATGACTTAGGAAGGAAACCAGGCCAGGACACCGCCGCATTGCCGCCGCCATTTACACCTCTGACAGGCCTATCCACCTCGAGTGCCGCGTGCTATGACCACACCACAGGCCTGTGATTCGGTGGAGGCCACTGATTGGGTGGCGCACCAAGGCTGACGTCACCGCCGCAGAGTGATACGAGGGGCGGCAGGACTTTATAGTGGTTGAGAGTGAGTTGCGTGGCAGTTGGTGCAGAGCAGTTGCGCGGCAGTTTGTTCAGAGCAGTTGCTTCTGGCAGTTAGTCTTGAGACGCAGTGGGTTCAAGAGTGAGTGAGTTGGCAAGGAGAGGAGTTGGCCAGCAGTGGAGTTCGGACAGGGAGAGAATTGTGAGAGTTGCTTCGTTGGCTTGAACTTGGCTCGAAGCGGCACTTGGCATGCAGTGGACTCGCGCTCTCTTCCCCCCTTTGCCGTTCTTCGTCATTCTGTGTTCGTGCTCGAGTTGAGGGTCGACCTTGTGTGGAGCTCGCGGGCCTGCGTTGGACGCGTGGTGCCTGGTGCACGGACCTCGTTGGCGGCGAGAGGATCGGAGCTTGGAACGGGGCCTACCTCATGTGCAAACGATCGGAGCGTGGAGCGGGGCCTGGTGGCGGCCGTGCGGGGCTGTGTTACACACAAGACTACAGACAGATAAGACTGCACACGACATTACCTTTCCCAATTACATGACGAACGTGTTCTTTTTATTAATTCATATTCCCTCATCTCGTTTCTGAAATCTGTCGTGTGGGGACCTCCCGATTAGGATATTTGTTACCGGCGCGTGCTTTTTCCTGTCCTTGCCTTTTTCCTTTAATAAACCCTTGTTTTATTTTGCATCCCCTGTTAAACCTGTGCCCGCTTGAGTTAATCCCCTTACAGGACCGGAGCTACGTCGGTGCGCTGAAGGTAAGCTTTTGCCGCAGCCTCCATTTTCCTTCTTCCTCCCGCGTGACATATAGCCGAATCCGTGTTTGGTTGTTGCCTCCGAATAAGACCGTTTAGGCCATCCGCGACTCTGGTGTCAACCAGAGTTGCGCGACAACTGTTGTCAGGTAGTGGGGTTGAACTCAGAATCAAATTGGTGTCAAGGAGTGGAGAATTTGAACGAAAATTTTTCGTAGTCGGAGGCGAAAATTTTATATAGTCGATTGGGCTTGCACGACGCGAAAGGTGCGTCATTAAATTAATTCAATTCCTATTGTAAAGCCGCGCGGGAAAGCGACCTCCTTTACGGAGGAGGAGGTGAGCGGTATGGAAGAAGGGATGGAAGATGCGGGAATTCTTGGGAGTGAGTCGGAAGTAGAGGAGGTAGAGGGTAGTGTCGGAACTTTCCCCGCCACAGGGACGGCCCCCATAGACAACCAGGCCTTAATGAAATTTATGCAGGGAATGAAGGATGGGTTGGAAAATCAAATTGTGGGATTGGAATATAACATGAAAGAAATGAAAAGTGAAATGCAAAACAAAATGGAGTCCCAGGGGAATGAATGTAGGGAAGGAATGAAGGGAATGAGTGATCAATTTGAGGGGCAAATTAAAGGAAAAATTGAGGGACTGATTAACAAAATGGATGCCTCGACGAATAAATTGAGGGAAGGACGAACGAATGGTGCCGTCGGGGCACAGGAGAAGCCAAGGTGGCAGAAATTCATTCTTAATGGGGGGAATGCAAATTGGGAATTGCAGAGGGAACGGCATGTGAAGAGGTGAATGGGGAATGCCTGCAGGTAAACGGGGAGTGCTTACAGGTGAGTGTGGAGTGCCAAGAGGTGAAGGGAGAATTAAATTGTAACAGGGAATGTTTCCCACCTGCTGGCCTGGTTGTCTATCGGGACCGCGGGTGGATGCCCCAACACATCAACCGGGGGTTGAATTCGGAATTGTGCAGCACCAGGGCGGTGGTGCAGAGCGAGAGGGGGTAACATTATTGGGGGTCCGTGTGGTGGAGCCGGACCGGGTATTTATTGATGAAAACCTGTCGGGGCCAGAAATGGTTTGGTGTAATGATGATGATGATGATGATGATGAGGATGATGTGATCCAGCGGCTGGGGACCTGGGACAGTCCCAACGAGGACGAGTTTGACCGGGCCCAAAGGAGTTTGGGGGATGAGGTGAGTCGGTCCGAGGAGGTGGTTGGAACAACCAAGTGGACCCTCACCGTACACTACGATTTGGTCACGGAGGCTCCAAAATTGGACAACCAGTTGGGGGAGTGTGTTGACTCCGGACTGGATTTGGACCTTGGGGAGTCGGGAGATAGAGCCTCTGGAGATTTGGTACCCGTAGGGTATTTGGAGCAGCTGCAGGGAGGGGCAGAACAACCTGTGATAGAGGTTGTTACCTGCAGCTGCGGTGATTGGACACCTGGGGCAAAAATTGGTAAAAGAAAATCTAAAATAAAATTAAAATGGGAATTTGATTTGGAGCAGCCTTGGTTGGAGATGGTACCCGGATTGCGGGATTTGGACATGGGGAGGCCAATGGTGATGGCCTTGGGCAAAGGTTGCCCCTTTCAAAATTTGGTTATGCCAGCCAGCTGGGGGGCTGTGCTGCAAGATTTGGACGTGGGGTCCAGCCTTGGGTGTTGAGGTACAACCTGGGCCCCCGGTCTGGTGGAGTGTGGCGTCCCTTGTCCGTCAGGGAGGCCGGCCGGGCATGTGGCTCGGGCCGGCAGGGTCACCGGACCCTGGTGGGGGTTAAGACCTCCAGGGGGTCCAAGGTGGTTTCTCAAGCCTGGGGGGGGGGGCAGATATTGAGGACCACTAGGGGGAGGTGTTGTGGGTCGCGCTTTGGTGGTGGCACTGCGGACGGCCAACTTGGGCCTGATGTAGTGACCGCCCGGGCATGCGGCCTGACACCCTCTCCCTGAGACTTTGGGACAGCCGGCATGTGGTGACCTGCCATGCTGTGCTGGGCTATGGACGCGGGTCGAACCGAATGGGCAGGAATGAGACAGCCTGCCGGACAACCATTGGGGCATTTGTGGAACATGATGGTGAGAATGATCTTCCACAGATGTCTCGTTATGATTTATGGACTCTCGGGTTGGGAAGAGAGCCACGGGGATTGTTGAATTTGGAATGTGTAACGTGCCGAGCATATGGGCCATGCTCGGCTGGCATGTGTATGGCAAAGCATCTTTCTTTGGTGAAATGAGTGAATTGTGACAAATGTTTGGCATGGGTAATCTGTGGGTTAGATGTAAATTTAAGGGTGAATTTTGTGAAGGGAAATGGTGGACACTGTATAGTGACGCCATTATTGATCCAGGTGTGTTAGACCAAAGTGTTGGAGGCTGTGATAAAATTGACAGGGTAGCAGGACACAGCTTCGACTGGTTGCGGGGGCGACTTCGCCAATATTTGGGACGCGGGATCATGGGGATGTAGTTGTGTAGCCTGAGGGTCAACGTGGTGCTGTGCGTGTCCGAGGGGTGTGGACCATGTCTTCTGGGTGAGTCTCCTGGTGGAGCATGGCTGTTGACTGGACCTTGGTGTGGTCAAGTGTGGGTGAGCACTGGGGGGGGCTGCAGTTCTGTGGTCAGACTGGGGGATGATGTGGAGGTGCAGGGGACGTGGCTCTAAGGATGCCACGCACTGCGACCGTGCCCCCTAGGGCCGAGGTTGTGCATGTGGTAGTGTGTTTTTGGCAGCAGGTGCTCACCACATTGGCCAGCTGGGGCTGGTGCAGCTGTGTTCCTCGCAGGGGGGCCGAAGGATGGATGGTGGGTCGCACCCTTGTGGACACTCATGTTGGCGTTTTGACTGCTCACCTTGTCCCGATGACCGTTGCACGGTAGAGGTGCAGAGCTGTCTTGACCACAGGTAGTTGTGTAGTGATAATCACCGTTGGATGCAGATCCACGTACCTGCCAGTGTAATGGGGACAAAAGAGAAATTTGGAAAAATTTGATTGGCCCACTGATAAATTTTGGGATTTTGTGGGTAGATTGCACTTTGGACCTGACCAACCGGAAGTTACCTGTGCATCAAGGTAGAGGTAAGGCCTTGATGGTTACTGTCCCAGGCTCCAGGACTTGCTATTCAAATTGGGGACATGTAATTTGGAGTTGGGAGGCGGGTGCGAGTGATGACATGGCCGGTGAGGGGGATGGAATGTGGGCCACACAGTGTCTTGTGGGTGGCGTATGTTTTTGTGTAGTGGTTATGTGTTTCTATGTGGTCATGAGGTTGGAGAAAATGAGGATGACTGGTGATTATTGTGATTATTGTGCTTTTGGAAATATGGATTTAAATGTGAACTGGGATTTCACATGTGGCAGGCCATGGCAACCCTTGTAACATATTGTTACGGACCGCGGATTAGATGTTATTTTGACCGAGCGGTGGTGTAACCGCGGCCGAACAGTTATTCCCCGACTAAAACCCGATTCAACCCAAACGTTGGCCGTATCGCGCCACAGCTACTCAATCGGGAAAACTCTAAAGTGACCGAATGCAAAGAGGAAGAAGACGTACAGAAGAGTAACGGGATTTATTATTTACACACACAAGCAAAAAGGAGCAGTCATGATTATTTACAGGGACATGAGACGCAGGTGACACAGTGAATTCCTTATACAAGCTTAATTACCTACCCAGGACAGAACAAACAAAGACTGACTCACGCGGGGAATTGCAGAGTGGATTGCTGGAAGGAGGTGTGTGGCTGGAGGGGGAGGACGGCACGGAGCTGGCTGGAGCTTGATCCCGCACGGGACGTCGGGCTGGACCTCGACGGCGGCTGATGCCACCGAGCCTGTCGTGTGCACGGAGTCACGGGTCGGAGCTGCTTGTCTCAGTAAAAGCGCATCTGCTCTGGCGACCCAGCTCTTTCTTTGGACTCAGTAAAAGCGCAACTCTCTGACGACCCAGCTCTTTCTTTGGACTCAGTAAAAGCGCAACTCTCTGACGACCCAGCTCTTTCTTTGGACTCAGTAAAAGCGCAACTCTCTGACGACCCAGCTCTTTCTTTGGACTCAGTAAAAGCGCAACTCTCTGACGATCCAGCTCTTTCTTTGGACTCAGTAAAAGCGCAACTCTCTGACGATCCAGCTCTTTCTTTGGACTCAGTAAAAGCGCAACTCTCTGACGACCCAGCTCTTGTCTCCTCCCTCCTTGTCTCAACTCCCTCGTCTCAACTCCCTCGTCTCAACTCCCTCGTCTCCACTCCCTCGTCTCAACTCCCTCGTCTCAACTCTTTCGGGAACGCCCCGCAGCGGGTTATATAGGCCCCGCCCCTCAACCTTTGCGAACCTCCCCCAAACGCTCTTCCTCCGCCCTCTCAAGCCAAACCCCTTGTTCATGGTTGGTCGAGTGGGGCTGGCTCACTCCTCCCCTCTCTGACGAGGTGGTGACCCGCCTTTCTTCCCCAACCCTGCCTCGTGGCCAATGGTGGTTGAAGAGAAAACCGCCCAAAATGCAGTTGGCCATCGAAATGAAATGAAAGGGGACCTATTCTTATTTCACTTGGTACAATGGAGTATTTAAGTTAATGGGAGACACAGCCTTACCCTAAGACACATAATAAGATATAAACTATCGAACAGGGGCATTCTATGATTGGCTGACGTGTATGCTTATGGACTAATTACCGAGACGCCCTTTTTACCTTTATACAATTCTGGAGGCAAGAGGGGCCATATCCAACCAATGGTACACAGCAGTTTACCACAATCCAATACACACAATCAAAAAAATGCCATCCTCATATCCGCAACACTGCACCCTCCTCCTCTTAGGCACGTCCCGGGCCTACAACTTTTATTTAGTGTGACACGTAGGTGTAGTTCCCTCTACTTTTAACCTGACCCTGAGTGCGACAGTTTTAAAACATAGATAAATGTGTCCCGCTGCTCCATTGCACCCTGCCTAACAGACTTACGCCCACAGTTAACCGAATTGCGGAATGGTCTTCAAACTACACACTGACGGTGGGGAGCATTATTTATAATTGACGCTACTTTTATTTACAAAACTAACCCAGGACCTGTGATCTGTTCTTTCTGGGAGGGGGAGACAGTCTGCTCTGCATCAATGCACCATGAAAGCACCTAAAAACGCACCAATACACCCCCAAGCACCAATCGGTGCAGTCACCATTGTTTATCAGTGTTCATGTATGTTCAATAATAAAAATAAATCAACAACCCCTAACCCTGCAGGTGATCTCTTGCTCTTCGGCTCCCTCTGCTGGCTATTATTATTTCTTCCAGTTGTTGTCTTTTCCTTCATTTTCTTACTGGCGGCCTATTTGCAATAAAGCTTGCCCAAACGTGTCCATTTTATTTATCTTTATTTATGGCCCACAGGGCCGACTACGTGTGGTTCACCTGTGGGGCATCGGTGCCCTGTGGCCAAGGTCCGCCAGCAAGATTTCGGGCCCTCATGGCCGGTTCCAGCAGAGGGGCCATGCCCCAACCCATGGGGTCCATAAGTGGTGCTCGGCCACAGACATGTGGTCCATAATGTGGTGCATCGATGCAGACAGCTGGTTCTGGGAATTTCGGGCGCACAATGGCCGACTCACGCACGCTCCTCTCGGCGCCCAATGGCGCACAGGTCATGTGGGAGACAAAAGGGGGAAGACAAATGAGCGAGGGGTAAGGTCACAAGGATACACATCAAACAAGGCAATGCAAGGCGAAATGCGTACGGAGGGCGAAGTGAGAAAGCTCGTCCCTACCGTACGTCACCCCCCCTGTCACCTACACTACCCTTGCCCTTACCCCATATTTACAAAAATCTACACATTTACCAATCCGTCGCTACTGTCACGTCTTCCCCATATTTCCCTTATACCAAATTCGTCTCCACAATCCCTCTAGCCAAAATTTGCCATCACCAAATTCATCATCAATCCTCATAAGGAGGAAGAGATGGAACATCAAGCACAATGTCACACCCACGTCATGATGTGTCTCACAATCCAAACATCTGCATCATAAAACAAGTGAATCCACTTGGATTCCGCCCAGGTTGGCACATGGAAATTATGATGTAGCATAATTATCATCTCGGGTCAAGATTTGAAATTATGCCATGGTTTTTGTAAAATTGCTACTAGTATTCACATTATGTACTTTTCTACACAGGGGTAGCCCATGGTTAGCCTAAATATAGATTTGATGACGTCATGTTTACACATCTGAGCGACAGAAACTGTCTACACATCTGAGCGACAGAAACGTCTACACTGTTGGAGCTTCACTTTTGGAGAGACAGAAATTCTGGGTCATTTGGGTCCTCTGGGTCATTTGGGTCCTCTGGGTCATTTGGGTCCTCTGGGTCATTTGGGTCCTCTGGGTCATTTGGGTCCTCTGGGTCATCTGGGTCCTCTGGGTCATTTGGGTCCTCTGGGTCATTTGGGTCCTCTGGGTCATTTGGGTCCTCTGGGTCATTTGGGTCATTTGGGTCATTTGGGTCCTCTGGGTCATTTGGGTCCTCTGGGTCATTTGGGTCCTCTGGGTCATTTGGGTCCTCTGGGTCATTTGGGTCCTCTGGGTCATTTGGGTCATTTGGGTCCTCTGGGTCATTTGGGTCCTCTGGGTCATTTGGGTCCTCTGGGTCATTTGGGTCCTCTGGGTCATTTGGGTCCTCTGGGTCATTTGGGTCCTCTGGGTCATTTGGGTCCTCTGGGTCATTTGGGTCCTCTGGGTCATTTGGGTCCTCTGGGTCATTTGGGTCCTCTGGGTCATTTGGGTCCTCTGGGTCATTTGGGTCCTCTGGGTCATTTGGGTCATTTGGGTCCTCTGGGTCATTTGGGTCCTCTGGGTCATTTGGGTCCTCTGGGTCATTTGGGTCCTCTGGGTCATTTAGGTCATTTGGGTCATTTGGGTCCTCTGGGTCATTTGGGTCCTCTGGGTCATTTGGGTCCTCTGGGTCATTTGGGTCCTATATTCCTATCCTATAACATATATATCCTATAACCTATCCTATATATATCCTATATCATATAACATATATCCTATATATCCTATAACATAACATATAACAAATATATCCTATATTATGTACTAGCGAGCGGCCGCGTACCAGCCAAAGGGGTAGCCCATGGTTAGCCTAAATATAGATTTGATGACGTCATGTTTACACATCTGAGCGACAGAAACTGTCTACACATCTGAGCGACAGAAACGTCTACACTGTTGGAGCTTCACTTTTGGAGAGACAGAAATTCTGGGTCATTTGGGTCCTCTGGGTCATTTGGGTCATTTGGGTCCTCTGGGTCATTTGGGTCCTCTGGGTCATTTGGGTCCTCTGGGTCATTTGGGTCCTCTGGGTCATTTGGGTCCTCTGGGTCATTTGGGTCCTCTGGGTCATTTGGGTCCTCTGGGTCATTTGGGTCCTCTGGGTCATTTGGGTCCTCTGGGTCATTTGGGTCATTTGGGTCCTCTGGGTCATTTGGGTCCTCTGGGTCATTTGGGTCCTCTGGGTCATTTGGGTCCTCTGGGTCATTTGGGTCATTTGGGTCCTCTGGGTCATTTGGGTCCTCTGGGTCATTTGGGTCCTCTGGGTCATTTGGGTCCTCTGGGTCATTTGGGTCATTTGGGTCATTTGGGTCCTCTGGGTCATTTGGGTCATTTGGGTCCTCTGGGTCATTTGGGTCCTCTGGGTCATTTGGGTCCTCTGGGTCATTTGGGTCCTATATTCCTATCCTATAACATATATATCTTATAACCTATCCTATATATATCCTATATCATATAACATATATCCTATATATCCTATAACATAACATATAACAAATATATCCTATATTATGTTCTAGCGAGCGGCCGCGTACCAGCCAAAGGGGTAGCCCATGGTTAGCCTAAATATAGATTTGATGACGTCATGTTTACACATCTGAGCGACAGAAACTGTCTACACATCTGAGCGACAGAAACGTCTACACTGTTGGAGCTTCACTTTTGGAGAGACAGAAATTCTGGGTCATTTGGGTCCTCTGGGTCATTTGGGTCCTCTGGGTCATTTGGGTCCTCTGGGTCATTTGGGTCCTCTGGGTCATTTGGGTCCTCTGGGTCATTTGGGTCCTCTGGGTCATTTGGGTCCTTTGGGTCATTTGGGTCATTTGGGTCCTCTGGGTCATTTGGGTCCTCTGGGTCATTTGGGTCCTCTGGGTCATTTGGGTCCTCTGGGTCATTTGGGTCCTCTGGGTCATTTGGGTCATTTGGGTCCTCTGGGTCATTTGGGTCCTCTGGGTCATTTGGGTCCTCTGGGTCATTTGGGTCCTCTGGGTCATTTGTGTCCTCTGGGTCATTTGGGTCCTCTGGGTCATTTGGGTCCTCTGGGTCATTTGGGTCCTCTGGGTCATTTGGGTCCTCTGGGTCATTTGGGTCCTCTGGGTCATTTGGGTCCTCTGGGTCATTTGGGTCATTTGGGTCATTTGGGTCCTCTGGGTCATTTGGGTCCTCTGGGTCATTTGGGTCCTCTGGGTCATTTGGGTCCTATATTCCTATCCTATAACATATATATCCTATAACCTATCCTATATATATCCTATATCATATAACATATATCCTATATATCCTATAACATAACATATAACAAATATATCCTATATTATGTACTAGCGAGCGGCCGCGTACCAGCCAAAGGGGTAGCCCATGGTTAGCCTAAATATAGATTTGATGACGTCATGTTTACACATCTGAGCGACAGAAACTGTCTACACATCTGAGCGACAGAAACGTCTACACTGTTGGAGCTTCACTTTTGGAGAGACAGAAATTCCCAGGCAAACGCTATAACGCACCGGGTTTTCAACCTGTGCGTTAATAATTAAACATGGCATGGTGTGGAGTACCTGTCACCTCAGGTGAGTGGATGTAGATGGTGCGAGGAGACTTCAATCCTAACTATCCTCTAAATGACTTTAACACACTTTACATTACCCGGGGTCTTTCCCTGCCAATCCATTGGCCACTTACACTATGGGTTCTAAAAACCAATTCCGTTTGACCAAACTGTGGTGCTTCTCAAATTTGGGGTCTCACTCCCCCGATTCATCTCCCGGTGCCCTTGCACAATTTCTGGGCTGTGACGTGTAGCTCTCCCAGCAGGTCTACCCACCTGCACACCTCCACCACTGCAGTTGCCACCCGAGCTTACCTAGCTCCTCACCCTAACCTAACTAACTGGGGAAGGCCCCTCCTGGCTCTGTCACCCCTTGGTGCCCTCTGGCACTGGGCTACCCGGGTCCGTCCTCCGGATCCTCGGGCCCCATCCACAACAACTCTACCGGCTCCCAGAGCCCACCTGCGGCCTCACCTGGCCGACATCCTCACAGTGGTGGAGTGCCCAAACCAACTACACACACTAACAGGCTACACGCCCAGCCATTTCCACAACACTAATGCACCCATCCAAATGCCATTCTCTCACCCGCACCACAGATGCCAATATCCAACTACAATTTACCTATACCCTCTACCTAACACTTACACTACCCGCCCCGGGTATTCATGATGGGGGTCCACTCTTCCCCCATTCACACCTCCGCACCATCCACTCCACTCCACAGTTTCCATCCTACTCACTCCACGACCATCCATTCCAATACCCCATATATTCCACACTACCATTTATTCCATACACCTGTTCCTCATACCTGTTGTTGCACACCTGTGCAATCATACCTGGTGCCACCTGCACCCTCCTCCTCTTCCTGGACCATTTGGTCAGCACAATACACAATCACCTTCACTCACTCATACACTGCTCCACACACCTGTCCAGTTGCACACCTGTGCAATCACACCTGTTCAATCTCACCTGTTCAATCCTCAAACACATGGCATCATCTCATCTAACTACTCCCCTCTGAAACTTGCGCTTCCCAGTTGTCCCTTTAAACTATTGTGCTCCCTCGTCATTATCATCCACACTAAACTACCTGCGTCCCCACTACAGGTATCAGTCACTAACTAAACCTTAACGTTACCTAATGTCATCTTCGCTAGATCCCTACACACGATATATCCTAACCCACCCGGGCTAGTTTTCACTGCCATAAACCCCATAAACTAGTGCTCCTTTGCCCCCCTCTGTGAGGGATGACAGAGTTGCCATCCCATCACATGGGGCATCTCTTACTATAAATTTTGCTCACCAAATTTCAGCCAATCAAAAATTTTCCAATTTCTGCCAATTATATTCACTATTCTAAATTTCGGATCAAAACACTATCACTATCACCATCATCACAGTCCGCTATATCCTAGCCTCGGTGCGTCATGACATCATTAAACTCGGCTTCGTAAAGCCGAGCAATGAATTCGGGTGGTTTAGTCGCCTGCAGGTTGAATCCGTCCGGCTTTCGGTTCAAGGGAGGTGGTTTGGTCGGGCCGAGATTCCACGCACCATCTCGGCGCGACACCTTGCGGTCCCGGGCCCGATGGCTCAATCTCCCCCGGTCGGAACCCCGTCCCCGCGAGGGGGCACCGTTCCGCTTCCTCCCACTCGCCCTTGAACCGGACCGGTCGCCTCGCCCGCCAAGGCCCGGACTCGACCGTGCAGGGCGGGGCCAAGCCCGAATCGGCAACGACGCTTCGAAGAGAAACGACGCAGCTTCGATCCGCGCCGGGCCTCGCACCCAACAAAGCACACCGCGCCCCGAGTGCTCGCATCGGCTATCCGTCGCCCTAACCGCTAACCCGGTTACCGTCGATGCTTCACCTGCATGCTCACACGCATACGCTACCCCTTTCACCCTCACCAAATCCGGCGTTCCAACGCCGTCCGTACATTCCACCAACGCACTCCCTGTTACAAACCACGCCTCTCGCGCACACTCTTGCGCACACTCGCCACTCGCACACCTCGGTCCACACCTCTCCTCCGTTACGTCCTCCATAACACTCACCATGGGCGTGCACTCTGGCATCCACCCACTAATGCGCTCACATGGGCTCTCCCACACCCGCGCTACCACCAACTCAGGTGTGCTTCCTCGCACACCCTCAACCATTCCAAACGTGCATTCTCGCACCCGCTCCACCACCAACTCACTCTCCGGGTCACTCTCACCCTCGCACGTACACTCCGTACACCCCGACGTGCATGCTCGCTCGCACTCTGTTTCACTCCCACACTTTATAACACACCCACTCGCCGACGCACACTTTTTTTTCACACGCGTGCCATTTCCACTCACACAGGACCCTTCACCAACGCCCGGGTGCCATATCGATCCCAATCGCGCGACGATTCTTTTGTCGTTAAACATCCTTTTATAAAATCTACCCGCACAATATACAGCACGACTCACCTGGGGGATTCCCTTCTCCACGCGCACCTGCAAACTCTTTATTTGGTTAGTGAGCACATACTCATGATTTGAGCAGGGACTTTGTACATATTCCATCTTTTCCTCCTGCCGCGAGTGGTTTTCTAAGTCCCCGGTCTCTTCAATTTCAATGCCCACTTCCACTTTTTCTTTACTCACCTCGACGACCGTTGGCTTTAATAAAATTCCCTCTACCTCATCGGTCGCCGGCTTTTCCAAACCCCGTGTCGCGATTTCTACCCCTGTCATTGTACCCGCGCTCACCTCCGCTTCGCTCAACCAGCGCTTCTAGACCTGCGTTACCTTCTCGTGCACCCGTGGGACCTGCTCGCCCAACCCGCGGTCTCTGTCCCTCTCCGCTTCCCTTACTTCATATGCGACTCTGTCCCTCGCCCGTTCCTCATTATCGGCCCTCATTTCGTTCGTTATTGCTTCAATTTGGTTACTCAATTTCTCCCTCATTCGCTCACTATCAGCCCTCATTCTTTTTTCCATTCGTTCCATACTGTCGTTTTCTTTCTGCATTTCCACCATGAATTGGGCCATGAAGGCTTGCATTTGGGCCACCGTTGGTAGTACAAAGGGTGCGGCCGCAGCCGCCCCAACCTCGTGCGCGAGAGCGCCATTTTGTGCGCCTGATACCCCCTCAACCACACCTTCTTTACTCTCCTCCACCATTTTCCCCACTTCTTCCCTGGGGTCCTGGGTCGATTCTACCCCGTCTATCTCTCCCACCGACATCCCGTCGCCTTGACCAGCCATGGCGCGATTTCAAAATTCGGGTTTTGCTTTAAAACAACACAAATTTCCAGCAGCTCCAAATTTTGACCAACTTTTTTCCTAGATGTTTTTTAAAAATTTGGTTCGGGCCTCGAATCTCACTGCCAGACACCAATTTGTTACTGTAATAACACAATTGGTGTCCAAAATTTGGGCTAAATAAATTTAGTCCCAGGTTCGAATCCCAACTCCTGACTACCAATTTGTTACGGACCGCGGATTAGATGTTATTTTGACCGAGTGGTGGTGTAACCGCGGCCGAACAGTTATTCCCCGACTAAAACCCGATTCAACCCAAACGTTGGCCGTATCGCGCCACAGCTACTCAATCGGGAAAACTCTAAAGCGACCGAATGCAAAGAGGAAGAAGACGTACAGAAGAGTAACGGGATTTATTATTTACACACACAAGCAAAAAGGAGCAGTCACGATTATTTACAGGGACATGAGACGCAGGTGACACAGTGAATTCCTTATACAAGCTTAATTACCTACCCAGGACAGAACAAACAAAGACACTGACTCATGCGGGGAATTGCAGAGTGGATTGCTGGAAGGAGGTGTGTGGCTGGAGGGGGAGGACGGCACGGAGCTGGCTGGAGCTTGATCCCGCATGGGACGTCGGGCTGGACCTCGACGGCCGCTGATGCCACCGAGCCTGTCGTGTGCGCGGAGTCACGGGTCGGAGCTGCTTGTCTCAGTAAAAGCGCATCTGCTCTGGCGACCCAGCTCTTTCTTTGGACTCAGTAAAAGCGCAACTCTCTGACGACCCAGCTCTTTCTTTGGACTCAGTAAAAGCGCAACTCTCTGACGACCCAGCTCTTTCTTTGGACTCAGTAAAAGCGCAACTCTCTGACGACCCAGCTCTTTCTTTGGACTCAGTAAAAGCGCAACTCTCTGACGATCCAGCTCTTTCTTTGGACTCAGTAAAAGCGCAACTCTCTGACGATCCAGCTCTTTCTTTGGACTCAGTAAAAGCGCAACTCTCTGACGACCCAGCTCTTGTCTCCTCCCTCCTTGTCTCAACTCCCTCGTCTCAACTCCCTCGTCTCCACTCCCTCGTCTCAACTCCCTCGTCTCAACTCTTTCGGGAACGCCCCGCAGTGGGTTATATAGGCCTCGCCCCTCAACCTTTGCGAACCTCCCCCAAACGCTCTTCCTCCACCCTCTCAAGCCAAACCCCTTGTTCATGGTTGGTCGAGTGGGGCTGGCTCACTCCTCCCCTCTCTGACGAGGTGGGGACCCGCCTTTCTTCCCCAACCCTGCCTCGTGGCCAATGGTGGTTGAAGAGAAAACCGCCCAAAATGCAGTTGGCCATCGAAATGAAATGAAAGGGGACCTATTCTTATTTCACTTGGTACAATGGAGTATTTAAGTTAATGGGAGACACAGCCTTACCCTAAGACACATAATAAGATATAAGCTATCGAACAGGGGCATTCTATGATTGGCTGACGTGTATGCTTATGGACTAATTACCGAGACGCCCTTTTTACCTTTATACAATTCTGGAGGCAAGAGGGGCCATATCCAACCAATGGTACACAGCAGTTTACCACAATCCAATACACACAATCAAAAAAATGCCATCCTCATATCCGCAACAATATTTTACACCATCTTAGTAATTGTGCTGAGTTGTGTTGAGAATTGAATGGTAGCAGGGGAGGAAGTGTGTTTTGGGGATCTTGTGGGTGGGGAAGGTGTGTGTGTCCGCAGGTATGGATCAAGCTCTGAGGAGCGATGCCTGCGGCCCCCCTCTGCGGCAATTAGCCCTGGCAGCCGGTGGTATCTGGAAATTGGAGCTCATCGGTGGAGGGTCTGGTTTGGCGCCGAGGGGTAACGGAGATTCCCGGTGACCCGTGTAGCTGTGCGGAAGCAGGAGGCCACGGAGGAGCCTGGTGTGTGGAGACCCTCACCGGCGAGGGAACAGCAGAAAGGGGCTGTTGGGCTGTCATGGGGCCAAGAGGTAAAGGGGGGGGGGGGGGGCAATGAACTTGTAAGTCGGTTGACTTGTTTTTGGGACTGTGGGCACCACAGCCTGAGGCGCCCCCACCATCTTTGTGCGGTACTTCCCCGCTGCATAGTTGAGGAATGCACACATGTATATGACATCAATGCCATGGTCCTGCGGGGGGGGGGGGGGGGGGGTGTGAAGTAAGTGCTTTGTTGATTTTTGAAATGCAGTAATGAGTGGTGGAATGAGAATGAGTGGTTAAGGGGTTTGTGTTGAATGAATGTGGGCGAAATCCACCGAGCCATGTCACTCACCTGCAACATCTGGACAGGGCCCGTGGAAATTTATGGGTGCATTGGGGATGGCCCCGCAGGTAAGGTTGTGTCTTGTGGCATCCACCGGGGGACGCGGTCTGTCGACCGGGGTATGTACAAATGTTATAGAGTTTTGAATTTTTGAATAAGGCAAAGGTTTGTGGTTAAGGTAGATTTTTGAGTGTTGTTTGTTTCCTCTCTCCGCAGGAACAAAGAGGAAAATGTAAATACATCAATGCATGATTGTTAAGGGGTTTAGAATCTTAAGGAAGTGTAGGTAAGTAGTCCGACTCACTTCCCACACCCTCCTGATTTATTTCATAGGTTAATTAAGTGTGTGACAGTAAGCGTTGAGACTGGGATGGTAGCACCTGCAGTGAACCTTGCAGGAGCTACGGTTCCAGGGGGGATGGGGGGGGGGGGCTGTGTTATGTCTGGCGGGGTAGTGATATGTAGAGCAGATAGATCTGAATAGGTAACGTGCTTCGTCTGTTGCGGTAAGGAAAACTACCTGTAATAAGTTCATATGTAGGCGTTTTGTCGGGTAAGGAGTATACTTGTGAACCTACCAGGAGGTGAGTTAGGGATTAAAGAGTAGCGCCACTGTGTGTCCTCACCTGGTTAGCCAAACCTTTGTCCCTTTTGGCACCGCAACCACTTAAGACACTTAGTTAGGATCTTTATTGCAACACTAAATAACGCCCTCCCTTGACATGACTTAGGAAGGAAACCAGGCCAGGACACCGCCGCATGGCCGCCGCCATTTACACCTCCGCCAGGTCTATCCACCTCGAGTGCCACGTGCTATGATCACGGAACAGGCCTGTGATTCGGTGGAGGCCACTGATTGGGTGGCGCGCCAAGGTTGACATCACCGCAGCGGAGTGATACGAGGGGCAGCAGGACTTTTTAGTGGTTGAGAGTGAGTTGCGCGGCAGTTGGTGCAGAGCAGTTGCGCGGCAGTTGGTTCAGAGCATTTGCTTCTGGCAATGAGTCTTGAGACGCAGTGGGTTCAAGAGTGAGTGAGTTGGCAAGGAGAGGAGTTGGCCAGCAGTGGAGTTCGGACAGGGAGAGAATTGTGAGAGTTGCTTCGTTGGCTTGAACTTGGCTCGAAGTGGCACTTGGCGTGCAGTGGACTCGCGCTCTCTTCCTCCCCTTTGCCGTTCTTCGTCGTTCTGTGTTCGTGCTCGAGTTGAGGGTCGACCTTGTGTGGAGCTCGCGGGCCTGCGTTGGACGTGTGGTGCCTGGTGCATGGACCTCGTGGGCGGCGAGAGAATCAGAGCTTGGAACGGGGCCTACCTCATGTGCAAACGATCGGAGCGTGGAGCGGGGCCTGGTGGCGGCCGAGCGGGGCCGTGTTACACACAAGACTACAGACAGATAAGACTGCACACTACATTACCTTTCCCAATTACACGAAGAATGATCTCCTCTTCCTGTTCCTGTTTCTCTCATCTCCTCTTCCTGTTCAGGCTGGAGTACCCCAAGACAGTGTTCTGGGCCCTGTGCTTTTTCTGGTCTTCATCAATGATCTCTCTGACTCTCTTGAAAATCCTCTCTATCTCTTTGCTGATGACTCTACTCTCTGTCGCTCCATTCCTCATCCCTCAGATCGGCAGTCTGCAGCCTCCTCACTCTCTGCAAACCTGGACAAAATCACAGACTGGGCAAACAAGTGGAACATGTCTTTCAATCCTGACAAATCTCACACTCTTACGATGTCTCTCCGAAAAGACCGACTGGACAACCCTCCCATCCACTTTCTGAATAATCCTCTCCAAGAAGTTCTGTCACTCAAGCTTTTGGGTCTCACTATCTGCCATGATCTTTCCTGGGAAAACCACATTTCAAAATCTGGCCTCCAAAGCCAGTCGCCGACTGGGCATCCTCCGTCGTGCGAAGTCCTTCCTTGGCACACCTGAGCTTCTCACCACACACAAGGCTTTCATCCGCAGCTCAATGGAATACTGCTCTCCCCTCTGTGCTGGTGCTCCTGCCTCACACCTAGCTCGTCTTCACGCTGTTGAAACCAAAGCGTTCAGAATCATTGGAATCTCCCGCGATGAAGATAACTCCAAGGGCCTTTCACTCACTCACCGCAGGCAGGTTGGTGGTCTTTCCGTCTTCTACCGACTCCTCTCTGGCCTTGCCCCCCCAGCTCTCTCTGGGCTCTGTCCCCCAAATATTCCTACAGGTCGCACAAGATCTGCCTGCAACCCTCTTATTGTTAAACTGCCAAAATCAAGACTCTCTGCTCACCTTCACTCCTTCATTCCTCTTTTCTCCCACCTCTGGAACAAACTCCCTCACTCTCTTCAATCCCACTCCACCCTCCAGGTCTTTAAAACAGCTGTTCACCACCATCTCTTATCTTCCCCAATCCAAATCCTTGATCTTTTCTACCCCCGCTAATTTCACCCCAAATCCACTTTTTTGAAATACCAACTTCTGTCCTGGAAGTTCTTGGTGTCCTTGTGCTTTATACTTCCCCCACCCACCCCCTCTTTCCATGCCTCCTCCCCCCAAGCCCTCTCCCTCCCACACATCTCCCTGCTCTCAAATGTTGTGTTTGTGTGCTACCCCTTCTCTCCCCATCTTGTCTTCCGCTCCCTCTTTATATATATTTTGTTTGTCTGTTTGTTTTGTTTGTGAAATAAATGTTAGCTCTTTCACGAGCCTCGATTCTGTATCCAAAAAAAAACAAAAAACCTATTCTTTTTATTAATTCATATTCCCTTGTCTCGTTTCTGAAATCTGTCATTTGGGGACGTCCCGATTAGGATATTTGTTACCGGTGCGTGCTTTTTCCTGTCCTTGCCTTTTTCCTTTAATAAACCCTTGTATTATTTTGCATCCCTTGTTAAACCTGTGCCCGCTTGAGTTAATCCCCTTACAGGACCGGAGCTACGTCGGTGCGCTGAAGGTAAGCTTTTACCGCAGCCTCCATTTTCCTTCTTCCTCCCGTGCGACATATAGCCGAATCCGTGCTTGGTTGTTGCCTCCGAATAAGTCCGTTTCGGCCATCCGCCACTCTGATGTTAACCGGAGTTGCACGACATTATGTTATTTGACTATTTGATATAGCGCATGTTGAGCGTACATCAAAAACCGTTCAATGGAGGAATTTGAAACTTTAGCACATGTTATTTGACTACTATATTTGATATAGCGCATGTTGAGCGTACATCAAAAACCGTTCAATGGAGGAATTTGAAACTTTAGCACATGTTACATGACCATTTGGTATGGTGCATATTACTTGGATGACGCCTGCCTCCTCAGAACTTACCCGGTGAATTAAACAAATCCTAATGCCCAGAGATATTTAAAAAAAACCGAAGAGTTGGCTCGCACCTAGTCCTTCTCAAGACTGCGCGGGTAAATATTTCAAGAATACCATTGAGTTTTGAAAAGCACCACCCTGGGATCTTTAACATCCACCACTGAATGCGCCAGCTAGTTCAGCTGGTCCAGGACACCTGGTTCGCAACCCTCCAATGACGATCAATACACTCACTGATGCCCCGCCTTGCCTGCTCTTATGGAGTCCTCATTGAAGGTGCACGAGGGCCAGCCAATCGCCATAATCTCCGTTCTGGTGCAGCGACGGTATGCTCCGAGACACAGAGCGTCCCCTTTCCGGTGCCGCACCAGGAAGGCAGTGACCGGCTGCTTTGACTTGAGCATGATAGTTATGGTATTATTGACAATGGTAGGCCATTGTGTGGCGTTACCATGGTAAACCTATTTGCTAGGAGTAATTATTATTACTTCAATTATAATAGTTCCAGTGCTCGATGTGAGGATTATAACCAATAAATGATACTAATCAGAGGTGACCGGGGTCCGGGAACCACAGTACACACACAACCTTTAATCCCGCGCAATGATTATGACGATGTTGATTGGTGACGCTGTGACGTCATGATACGTACAGGAATGATAGGCCGTAATACAACGTACGAGAGTGAAAATTATACCAGCTGGTTGGTTATTAAATATTTAAATAACACGTCACCTCTGCCGACAATGTCCAGATTATAATTAAATGTTTTTTTTTACGACAATTCCCTATAGTTTATACCTTTCGCGCCCATGGTCCGTTTACGTGTTCTTCTTCCTCTTCCTAAGTCCCCTCCCCATTCCCTATCGTCGTTCCTCTCGCTTCCTCCTTCAACACCCTCCCTATCCTCTCCGTTCGCTGCTCCAGCTGCAAACAAGATGGCGCCGGACAAGCAGTGACGCTGGCGCCGCCCGCACGGTCTAGCTCCTCGGGCATCTCTCCCCACCTCCGGGCCTGTCCGGCAAGCCCGGCCCGGTTCGCCTCCCCCGCGGGAAGCCTGCTCTGGGCCGCCCGCGGAGGCGAGAGACGAGACGTGAGGCGAGTTACCGGAAAGCTGAGGCACAGGGGAGGGAAGGGAATGAAAGAGAGAGAGAGAATGAATGAATGAGTGAGTGAGCGAGCGTGAGGACGGGCAAGAGAGCGAGAGCGAGAGAGTCTGAGAGATGGTGATAGTGAGACTTGTAAGGCCTCTTGAAGCCCAAGGCCTAGCACGTTAGAAAACTCTGGAGGAAACATTCCTTTAAATAAAAATAAACAAATGGAACGTGTCGATGTGTCCTTCGCAGATCCGTGGGAGACTGTGGAGGCGCGGGTTATTTCATATTTGGTCGTGAAAGCGAATGAAAATGATGATAGTTTTAACCCGTAATGGCACGGTTTGGAGGCCCGGTCATCCTGGCCCGGTCATCCTGGTCCGCTCATCCTGGTCCGTTCATCCTGGTCCGTTCATCCTGGCCCGGTCATCCTGGCCCGGTCATCCTGGTCCGTTCATCCTGGCCCGTTCATCCTGGCCCGCTCCTTTACATTTATTCCCTTAATCACAGTGTTGACATTTTTATCCTCGGCATGTCTTATCTGCTTCTTTCACTCCCACTTTCGGTTTCCTCTTCCCATGAAGTGCAACACAACGGTCCATTGGCGAGGTCACTATGCAACTCGATTTAATGGCTTCATAAAGCTTTATTCAAAATAAAATTTTATATCGACACGTTCGTATTACTATTATGTGTCAAATTGCGTTCATCATGTCGTCATAGTTTGGACCGTGTCGTCATAGTTTGGACCGTGTCGTCATAGTTTGGACCGTGTCGTCATAGTTTGGACCGTGTCGTCATAGTTTGGACCGTGTCGTCATAGTTTGGACCGTGTCGTCATAGTTTGGACCGTGTCGTCATAGTTTGCACCGTGTCGTCATAGTTTGGATCGTGTCGTCAAAGTTTAGACCGTGTCGTCAAAGTTTGGACCGTGTCGTCATAGTTTGGACCGTGTCGTCATAGTTTGGACCGTGTCGTCATAGTTTGGACAATGCAGTCATAGTTTGGACAATGCAGTCATAGTTTGACAATGCAGTCATAGTTTGGACAATGCAGTCATAGTTTGGACAATGCAGTCATAGTTTGGACAATGCAGTCATAGTTTGGACAATGCAGTCATAGTTTGGACAATGCAGTTATAGTTTGAACTTCATCTGTAAAGGACCGTACCGTGTCTTTCCTCATGTAGCCCCCATAGTTTGGACAATGCAGGCATAGTTTGGACAATGCAGTCATAGTTTGGACAATGCAGTCATAGTTTGGACAATGCAGTCATAGTTTGGACTTCATCTGTAAAGGACCGTACCGTGTCTTTCCTCATGTAGCCCCCATAGTTTGGACAATGCAGTCATAGTTTGGACAATGCAGTCATAGTTTGGACAATGCAGTCATAGTTTGGACAATCCAGTCATAGTTTGGACAATGCAGTCATAGTTTGGACAATGCAGTCACAGTTTGGACTTCATCTGTAAAGGACCGTACCTTGTCCTTCCTCATGTAGCCCCCATAGTTTGGACAATGCAGGCATAGTTTGGACAATGCAGTCATAGTTTGGACAATGCAGTCATAGTTTGGACAATGCAGTCATAGTTTGGACAATGCAGTCATAGTTTGGACGATGCAGTCATAGTTTGGACTTCATCTGTAAAGGACCGTACCGTGTCTTTCCTCATGTAGCCCCCATAGTTTGGACAATGCAGTCATAGTTTGGACAATGCAGTCATAGTTTGGACAATGCAGTCATAGTTTGGACAATGCAGTCATAGTTTGGACAATGCAGTCATAGTTTGGACAATGCAGTCATAGTTTGGACAATGCAGTCATAGTTTGAACAATGCAGTCATAGTTTGGACAATGCAGTCATAGTTTGGACAATGCAGTCATAGTTTGGACAATGCAGTCATAGTTTGGACAATGCAGTCATAGTTTGGACAATGCAGTCATAGTTTGGACAATGCAGTCATAGTTTGGACAATGCAGTCATAGTTTGAACAATGCAGTCATAGTTTGGACAATGCAGTCATAGTTTGGACTTCATCTGTAAAGGACCGTACCGTGTCTTTCCTCATGTAGCCCCCATAGTTTGGACAATGCAGTCATAGTTTGGATAATGCAGTCATAGTTTGAACAATGCAGTCATAGTTTGGACAATGCAGTCATAGTTTGGACAATGCAGTCATAGTTTGGACAATGCAGTCATAGTTTGGACAATGCAGTCATAGTTTGGACTTCATCTGTAAAGGACCGTACCGTGTCTTTCCTCATGTAGCCCCCATAGTTTGGACAATGCAGGCATAGTTTTGACATTGTCATCATAGTTTTGACAATGTCGTCATAGTTTGGACCATGTCGTCATAGTTTGGCAAGGACTGCGCATGCTGGTTTGCAAATGGTTAGCTTGCTTACTTTTTCTGTTGTGGAAGAAATTGCTTGTGGATTGGTCTCTAAATATTTATGTCTGTAATTTTTTGTTGTTGTTTTTTTTTATCTCCAGAGTGCTGTTCAGTGCATATTTTTTCTGAAGTTACGTGTTGCCATTCTTGCTCACTTTTGATATATGTGCACCTCTCACTTTGATTGTCTTATTTTATTTACCACCCTCGATCTCCCAACTCTCTCTCCCCCCCCCCTTTCTTTCCCCCCCCCCCCCCATTCCCATCTCCTTCGTCCTTGCTCCATGCCCTTTCCTCATGTAGGCCCCTGGAGTGACTGTCTCCCGGCAGCATGAACCACTCCCTGGACAACACCATCTCGTATGAAGAGCTTGTTCGTATGAAGGCACGAGCAATTCCACAAAACCGCATGAAGGAGTTCCTCGACTCCCTCAGTGTGAAAGGCCCTGAAGCTCTCCAACAGTTTGTCCAGACCACACCGCAGATGTATGCGCAGCCCGGACACTGTATCTACTCTGAGAATGCGGACGTTGCTGGCTCCCTTCTGGAGCTTGCACGGCCGATCGGCTCGCCACTGCAACAGGATGGAGTTTCTGGTGGACAATCGCCACAGGTGACTTTACAGATGAAGTCTCCGTCTATCTCATGCCAGCAAATACCCGTGTTACAAGCAGAGTCTCCGCAAGGATCTGCCGAAGCTGCTGTCGCAGCCCAGTCCTTGCAAGCTCAGCATCAGCAGCTGCAATTGCAGCAGCAAATCCAGAATCAGCACGTGTTATTGCAAGCACACGCATCTCCGCTGCATCAGCAGCAGACCCTCACTGGTCAAAGCCCTCCACCAGCTTCTGGTTCACCCCCTCAAGAGCAAATCTCTGCCAAAGTGGGAGAACGGCGCCAATTGGTGACTGCATCGTCGGGTGTGCTCCAGCCAGTGAAAAAGCGCAAAGTAGACATTCCGTCGTCTGTCTCGTATGCCATTACCCAACAGCCCATGCAAAGTGCTGTTGCCACGGTGCTCGCGCTGCCAACTTCAGCCACAGCTGTTGGCCAGCAGCAGAGTTACATCCCGGTGCACCAAGAGCTGCTCACGGTGGATAGCAGCCAGCTGTACGCATCCAATGCCATCTCGCCATCTCAGGCTGAGACTTGGACAATTTATACGCCACAGACATCTGCCTGTGGTGAGGTGGCACCCTCTGTGCACACGTCTCTCTCTCAGGAGGCCTACTCCATAGTGCAGGTGACTCCCGGCCAGGCCACGGTGCTCGGTCTACGGGGAGCAGAGGATAAGGATTGTGGTGCTGTTGTGACCAAAGCAGCACAGGAAGTCATCCATGCCATTGGAACGCCTGTATTTGCACCACAGTTTGTCAATGGCAGCATTCAGCTCCCAGTGGCGGTACAGGCATCTGGGAACATATACACACCCACACAGGCCACACACTACTGGGAACCCCAACAGCATCTGCAGGTGAGACCTTATTTATGACTGTTATTATTGGACAATTGATCCTTGTTTTGTTTCCTCTGTTAATAGCCCTATTGCTGATATTAGTTATTCTTTATGCTGCCCTAAAATTTCTCAGAATTTTAAAATTGAGTTGTTTGGGTAGCCAGATGACTTTCTGATAAATATAAATCCAGCGAGCTCCCACCCCTCCGCTCCCACTTCCCCAACCCTTCCCTCCCCGCACCCCCCTCCCCGCCCCCCCTTCCCTCCCCCCCCTCCCCTCCCCTAGCAAGCAAGCCCATATGTTCAATTAAGGGTATTCTATACAGCAACACAGGTTAAAGTGCAATTGTTGCATGAAGACTGGAGTTGACCACGACACCTTTACTGCATGTGGAAGCATGTTTGGGGATGCTGCAGACCATGGCACGTGTGAACAGGTGCTCTCTTACATGTTCAGTATCATTGATAAGATGCAAAGTGGGTTGTTATCCTGCCAAGGGAGGTTGTTTCCTAGAAATGTAGAGTGTAGAGGGCACAAAGTAAATGTGGTAAAGCTAGTTTGATCTGGCACAAAAAACTGTCCTACTATTAATGTCCTGATAGATCGTGATCTATAACATTATCGGCTAAATTGTGTGGTCTTTATTTTTTCCTAACCTGTTAAAAATAAAAATCCCTATTTTGCCTTTGGCTTGTCGGGTGAATGTGTGGCTTTTGTTGGGATAGTGACATACCTGGATAATCTTAAAGATCGTGCTCCACCTTGTATACTATTTTGCAAGAACATGGACACCAGCGAGAGGTCATTGACTCTTTTTGTACCTCCATAGCCGAAAGCACTGAAACCATTATGTTTTCGGGTTGTCCCTGTGTCCGTGTGTGCGTAGCAGATTTCCATTACCGCGATAACTTGTCAACCGCTTCAGGGATTTGAACCATCGATCTCCCAGATTTAGAGCGGAAGCTCTGATCCTTACACCACCTCGTCCGAATCTGGTATACGTAAGGAAGTTAACGTTTGTTTAAAAAAAAAAGATGACTACACCAATATTATTTTGAGTCTTTTTATCAACGAGATGCATTCATTGACTTCTTATCAGTTGGTAATCATTTCATGGCTGGCAGAATAGCTTGGAAAAATCACCTCGATGCTGTCTAGCCTGGTTTCGAATCTCAATCCAGCTGTTACTGTCACCTTGGTGTTTCACATGCAAGGTGAGACATTATTAACGTGTTACAACGGAGGTGTCAAACACCTCCGTCTATCCGCTATCGGAAGGACGTTCAACTTTGAAAACCCTTCTACTGGCACTGTCCGTTGGTCGACATTGAATATCCCACGGTGTTTCTCTTGAAATTTGTCAATCGTATTCAGCAGAATGAACAAATTCCAATTTCCTTTCCTCACTTATTGTTCGGAAGGCAATGAATGGTAAGCCAGACAAGTAGCTGCCTTGAACAGTATTGACCTTTGTACATTTTATTATACGAGCAACGGTACCCGTCCTACGGGCAGGGCTTCAATTGGGAGGCCCAAATGAAAAGGCAAAATATCAGAAATTGAAGGCTTTTATATTTTAAACGATTCATATAAACATCCGTTAAATCATATCACACGCTAATCATCAAAATCTAAACAGTATTTGTAGCATTTCAATAAAATTCACATCACTGGTCATATCAACAACAACAACAACATGCATTTTAAAGGCCATTTTCCCTGCTAGAGCGGGGGTTAGCCTTGCGGTCTCCATGACAATCTTCTCCATTTTGCCCTATTTTCTGCATCTCTCCTTGTTAACCCCCTTGCCCGCATTTCTTCTTCCACCATCTTTAGCCAAGTCTTTCTCGGTCTTCCCTGTCCTCTACTTCCTTCTACATTCATTTCCATCACTCTTCTCAACCAGTCACTTTCATCCTTCCTCAACACATGACCAAACCATCTCAACCTGTTCCTCGTCACAGCATCAATCACAGGCTCTATTCCCATCATCTTTCGCAATTCATCATTTGTCTTCCTCTCTCTCAACGATACTCCGCACATCCGTCGAACCATTCGCATTGCCACCCTTTCCAGCCTTCGTTGCTGCTCTTCGTTCATTACCCATGTCTCGCTCCCATAAATCATAACACTTCTCACACATGCAGCATACACCTTTCCCTTCAGCTTCAACGACACTCCCCTCATCATCAGCACGCCACTCAGTTCCCGAAACTTCTTCCATATCATATGGTGGTCATATCGGTAAATATTATTCCATCGTGTTTGGAAAAATTGGAAAATTGGGAAAACAATATAGCCTATTTTACTCAAGGGGGTCCCAGGATTACCCACCCAAAATTTTGTTGCGATCGGTTCAGCCGTTTTTGTGGTACCTGGGAACAGACGGACGGACGGACAGACAGACATTTGGTGAATTATAGTAAGATTCTCCGACCCTTGGCCAAAAATGGTATGTGGTGCTTCCTCGCTTGATACTCAACAGTTAAAGGATGGAACGTGGATGCATCTCATCTGACAGGGGAGGGTGGGGGCTCGCTAAGTTGATAAAATGTGTCACTGAGTGCGGAGAGAAAACCAAAGTCACAAATGGGGTGTGGCTGGTACCCATTGATTTTTTTTCGATTTTTTTTTTCCTGAAGCCAAGTCTGGGTGTCATCGTACACCGCTCCTTTCATATTCCATCTCCAGGCACTGCATGACGTTATTGCTGGGCACTTAAGGGGGTCCGGCAATGACATGCACTGAAAGGGAGTACTCGGTTTTCACTCCAGTTGTTTGTTTGTTTGTTTGTTTGTCTGCCTGGGTGATATCTCAGCCATCCTTTGAGCTAGGAAGCTGAAATTTGGGCACAATAGTTAGCACGTGCTTTGGCAAAATGTTTTTATTTTTTATTTTTTATTAATTGATTAATTAGTTAATTATTATCGATTAGTTAAGTACTTTTTTATTTTCTTTCTCACCTGGGCATTATCTCAGACACCTTTTAAGCTAGGAAGCTGATATTTGAACATGACAATGACCAAGTGATTTGCTTGTAAAGGCTAATTTTGATTTATTGATTAATAAATCAATAAATTAATTATTCAATTATTTTATTAATGACCTGATGCATTAATTTTTTTAAGGTTACAGATTCGAATGAAACAGCGGTGGTTTCGGAATTCTCTTAGCCAACTGATTAATAATTTCATTATTTTACGATTATTATTTATTTATTTTCTTTTTCATCTGGGCAATATCTCAGGCACCCTTTGAGCTAGGAAGCTGATATTTGGACACCACAGTGACCAAGTGATGTGGCTATAAAATATCTTTTTGATTTATTGATGAATTGATTCATCATTTATTGATTAGTTAATTAATGAATTATTTATTTACTTTTTTCGATTAATGACTTGTTTAATTAATTTTCAAAAAGTTACAGCTTCAGATGAAACACTGGTGGTTGAGGTATGCTATTAGCCAATTGATTAAGAAATTATTTTACGATTAATGTTTATTGATTTTAATTATGCAATTAATCAATTAATTGTACACCTCTCCCTCCCAATACGGTCTCTATGTGCTGTATCATGGTGTCGCCAGGCGCCTAAGGCGCCCCGGCAATGCCCGCGCTTGAGGTTGTTATTTATTTATTTGGCATGGGGGGCGGTGCACTTTGAATGTATCTGTACTTGATTATTGTATTTCTATGTGTTGGCGCCAGGAAGGGCATCCGGCCATAAAAATATTGCCCCAAACAGGGAACCATGATTGTCATGGGGCCCGCAAGGCTAACCCCTGCTCTAGCGGGGAGAATGGCCTTAAAAACGATCATTCATTCATTCATTCATTCATTCTGTGTGTATGTGTGTCATTTGGCTTGCATCTTCTCTAAGTCTTAGACCCTGTAAATGAAAAAAAAACATTGTAAACTAGAACGTCACTCGTTCGAGTGCATACCTCTGCCAGGCTGAACAGTTTACGTTTTGTATCCCACTGATAGGTCATATCTGGATCCGGACCTGAACCAAAATCTAATCGGCTTGTTCTTGTCACTTACCCAACTAATCTACCATATTTTGTCGTAAGTCGTCCACAACTTTTTTGAAATATCATGCTATATATCATTTTTGGCACCATCACTCAGTGGTGAAGTATCGCTTAAAATTAAAAAAAATTCACCTATCTGGATTCGGATGTTCACCAAAATGGAATTGATTCATCCATGTCACAAACCCAACCTACCCACCAAGTTTCCTCCGAATCTGTCCATAACTTTTTTCAGATATCTTGGTGTTTGTCGGTGTTAGCCTTATCACTCAATGGTGAAGAATCACTTGAATATTCTCTAATCCGGATCCGAATCTTCACCAATATTGAATCGATTCTTCCTTGTCACGCACTCACTCAACCGGTTCACCAAGTTTCGTCCGAATCCGTCCACAACTTTTTGAAATATCCTGTTCATAAACAGACAGACAGGGGTGAAAACATAGCCTCCATCCACCTTCGGTGGCGGAGGTAAAAATGATTAGATAACTGCGTGTGACTGACTCGGTGGCAGGTTGACTAACATTTCAGGATTCATATCAGGACTGGGCCCAGGTGGCATATCTGCTGTGCTGTTACTCTGTAAAGATATGTAAATAAATAAAAATAAAAAAAAGATGGAAATTTTGTGTTCCTTGTGAGCATGTTGGCACCAGCCTCTGGGAGGGAGCAGTTTTCTTCATCTTCCCATCAGGTTAAAGTAATGGTGAAGTCAGAAATGGACTTGGAACCTACTGTTTGCCTTATATGAATGCAGGCAGATGTATTTTTTTTCTCCGTAGAGCATTCCATACGTCAATAGTTACCAAACTTTGCGGTGTCGATGCTACAAAACTATGATGATAATGCCTACCAATGCTTAATGCATCAATGATGCTTCATCATTGGTCTGTACGTGGCTGGAAATCGTCCTTTTGCATGGGAGGATCACAATCCCAATGATATGCAGCGGGTGGGGAGGAGGCGTGCATAGAAAAGCAGCTCAGCAATCACTTGGTTAACTTTACGAATGGAAAATTATGACACTAACAGAAATCTCATGATGGTCAGCAACACCCACTGGAATGCTTTAATGTCAGACATCATGCTGAACCCTTTGACAAAAACTTTCCTTTTTACACGGCCAAGCAATAAAAGGTGGAGTTAAACCGAGAAATTGTAAGATTGTTAATAATGCCTTTAAGTTGCGTGGTGGCCATTCTTAGTGGTGAAAAAGGGAGATGCCAAATGGGACAAACAGCACCGTGTCCTTTTATTTGTATAATATTATCTTGACACCATGCAAAGAACAGGTTAAAAAGTCTCACCTTTCTGAAATCATAATTAATCGTAATGGTGTATTACGTGCTGCTTTGGGTTGCTCTTGTACATTATAAAAGGTTGTCTGGTGGTTGTACAAAGTGTGGTAGTCACAATTGATGTAACTATTGTGGTATTGTTCCATTATCCGCACTCTTTTTGAAAACAAAACGGGGGATGTAATCTGGTCTGTCCGTCCGTCTTGCTATGTGTTCTTTAGCGAGACGGATGGACAGATTAGATGTCGCTTTTGTGTTGTTATGATTCCTAGGGTATGAGAACTTTCAGTAATGCTGTCCAAACGACCTAAACTTTAAGATTACCCACAATGACTTGGAACCTTTCCTTTTCCCTGTCTGATTGAGTTGTCTGCAGGTGTTTCTCATTATTTGGTTTTCATGGTGTTTGTCTGTCTATGCTTGTTTTGTCCATTTGGTCACACAACAGGCTCAGGCCCTGCAGGCTGCAGCAGGCGAGCAGCCGGGGCATGGTACAGTCGAGTTAGTGCAAGCCGAGAGTGCAGCACCTACTGAGATGATTCTAGCTGACTCGTTAAAGCCAGAAGATGGTCTTCGCCTCTGGCGGCTCTGGGCCCAGACCAAGAATGCAGAGATCGACAAGGAGGTGGAGACCAACCCTCCACTGCCTGGCAGTACGTGTTACTTAGTCTGTGTCCTTGCATTGTTAAATACATTGTATTAGTTAGGTAATTGGGGCGTGCGTGTGTGTGCGTGCGTGTGTGTGTGTGTGCGTGTGTGTGTGTGTGTGTGTGTGTGTGTGTGTGTGTGTGTGTGTGTGTGTGTGTGTGTGTGTGTGTGTGTGTGTGTTATTAATTTATTTTATTTTATTAATTCTTGTTGACCTTCAACGTCGTGTTCTTGCTAGAAAGCATGCAAAACAATTTGATGTCGTTGCTTATTGGCCTTTGTTTGTATCTTGACAATATCCTGAGTTATTGACATTTTTGTCTCCCAAATTGCAGTCATCTGCCCTTCATCATGAAGTGACAATGACAGAAAGTGTTGTAATGGAAGAAGTAGTGATATAATACAACATAACATAACATATGTTTTATGATCTAAGAAATTTTATTGATGTAACAACTGATTTTTACCATGCCATTGGCAGATGGCCCATTTGTAAAAGCCAGACGTTTTACTTCATTGTCAAACTGCTGAGCAGGCTCAGTTCATGAGGTCTTCTAAAGGGGTATGTGTGTGTGTGTGCGTGTGCGTGCGTGCCCGCACGCGCATACATGCATACAGTGCCTATAGAAAGCCTACACTCCCTTTCAAAATTTTCACCTTTTGTTGTCTTATTGTGTGGAATTAAATTGCATTAAATCTGACTTTTCCCACCTTTAGTTACATATCGTAACCCACAACTTCCAAGTGGAAAAACAAATTATACAAATTTAAGAAAATGAATTGGAAATACAAAACTAGAACCTAGTTATACGTTGTTGTTGTTATTTTTTTACTTCTGGTTGGTGTGCAAACCAGCAACGGTGAGCCTATACACCACCTGTGTATAAAAAAAAAAAAAACAACCCACCGTTTAGAGGCCATTTTCCCCCGCAAAGCGGGGGTTGGCCTTTTTCGGGCACTGTGGTTGTTGTTGTTTTTTGGTCCCCTTTTTGAAGCAATGTTTTACGGCCGGATGCCCTTCCTGCCGCCAACCCTTTTTGTCGCCTTTTTACGACAAACAGGGAATTACCAGTGAACTGGTACTCAATTAGCCGACCTCGGAAGGATGACAGGCTGAGTCAACCCCCCTGGCGTTAATTCAGCGATCGACCGGGATTCGAACCCAGGATCCTAAGCTGGCACCCTAGCCGCTAGCCCAACACCAGCTATACACCACCTGTGTGCACAACAAAAATGCACAAAACTCAAGCTTGTGTGATTATTGGTATTTTTAGACCTTTTTTTAAAGTAGGAAGAAGTACATTGCCATGCAGTGACTATCACAGATAGTAACAAATAGTAAATTTCACCAACACATCCCATAACCATGATGGCCTTAACACACACCTTATTATAACAAATACACCATCAAACCCTTTGTGGCACACACCCATTGGCTGACTCAGCCCAGCAGGTGTTAATTTATTGTGCATGCCTATTAGCTGCCCAGTGAGTAAAATTAGACACCACGGACAGATGTTGATTTATGCCCGACTTATCTCCATATACGGACATGCTTAATGTGCACAATGTTTATAAATCAACAGTCACATTAATTTAAACGTCATGTTATGTTCATTATTACCTCCGCCACCGAAGGTGGATGGAGGATACGTTTTCACCCTATCTGTCTGTTTGTTTCTCTGTTTGTGAACAGAATATCTCAAAAAGTTGTGGACGGATTCCGACGAAATTTGGTGGAGAGGTTGGGTATGTGATAAGGACGAAATAATTAGATTTTGGTGAAGATCTGGATCTGAGACTTTTGAAGTGATTTTTCACCATTGAGTGATAGGGCAAAAAACGATATATAGCAAGATATCTCAAAGTTGCGGATGCATTCTATTCTGACAAAATTAGGTGGATGAGTTGGTTCGGTGACAATATGAGCCGATTCGACTTTATTTTGGGTCTGGATCCAGATCTGACATATCGGTGAGATACAAAACGTAAACTTTTCAGCCTGGCAGAGGTATACTCTCTACCGAGTGCCATTTTAGTTTGTAGTGCATTTTTAGGGAACAAAGTGCCAATGCAAAGGAGCTTTCAAATTCCAGAAAGGCCTCATTGTGCAATTGTACAACTCGACCAGAGTGCTGAGGTTTTATTTGTGTGGATATACAAGCGGTGAAAAAATGGTCCTGCGAGATCTCTTTCTGCTTGATTACCCCAAAATGGCACGTTTGGTCAATAATTCTTTACGAAGTCTCCACATGAATACGTTACCCGTATAAGACGTATTAGCGTAAACAATTCAACAATATATAAGCAAACAGGAGATTTAAAAACGGAGGAAGGATTAAACTATAAAGTAAGATTCTGCTAATACGCTAATACGCTAATACGCTAATGCTGTATATGTATATGTATATATATGTATATGTATATATGTATATATGTATGTATATATATATGTATATGTATATGTATATGTATGTAATGGAGGTATATGGAGGAAGGAATACGCTAATACGGGTAACGTCTTATATCCTTCAATGTGTTTCTGCCATTGAAACTTATTTACTGTCCATCATACCCAATTGTATTACTTTTTTATTTATTTATTTTATACCCAATTGTATTACTGTGCTTTTAGGGAGGCCTCCTCTTCGCTTCAAGGAGGACATAGTGTCTGCGGCTGTGGCAGAGCTCAACTACGGGTTGTGTCTACTCGTGAGGGAAGCTCGCAAACCTGATGGCGAGGAACATGAACCTGATGCTCTCTATTTCCTTATACTCTCTTTGCAGAAGGTGCCTGCATTGCATTTAACAACATTCTCAATTCTAACGTAGTTATGTCATTAAAATTATCGCTGTATGTATCAATGACAGTTTGTCCCTTCTTCTTTTCTTAGTATCTGTTTGACAACGGGCGAGTGGACAACATCTTTACTGATGTGTACTACAACAAATTTACAGAGCGGTTACACGAGGTCCTAAAGACGTGGCAACCACGAGTTAGCCCTCTTGGTAGTGCGGACTTTACCTGAACCTTTTTCCATGTTTTATAGTCTTCATCTTTTTATTTTCCTGCCATCTCTTTCACCTTCTCACTCGACATTTATTCATCTTGTGAAGTAGAAGTTTCAATTTCTCTTATTCACTCTTTGAAGAAGTACATCTTATTTCTTGTTCATTCCAACAGGCTTCATCATTCCCAGTCAGATTACGGAAGAAATGCTGTGGGAGTGCAAGCAGCTAGGAGCACATTCACCTGCCACCCTTCTCAACACCCTCATGTACTTCAACACAAAGTGAGGGCATAACTGTTCATTTACTAGCACACCTCTGATGTTATGAGGTTTTTTTTTGTCATTTTCCTCTCTTTATATAAGAGATCTGACAGTAAAGTTCCAGGATTAAAGCAATAGAAAATTTTATTGCAAATGTACCAATTATGTTTAGTGGTCACCTTCAAAGTAATCTCCCTGGGAGTCAATACAGGCTTGCCAATGTCACTGCCATGCTTCAAAGCACCCTTGGAAGTCATTGTCTGAAAGGCAATTTAGCTCATTGTTCACGGCTCTTCGGATCTCTTCTATTGATGCAAAACGAGTTCCTTTCATTGGAGTTTCAGATGTCGTTCAAATTGGACCAACATTTTCACCCTTTCGACATTTTCATCCATTTTGGCAATTGTGGTGAAAATTAAGAAGAAGAAGAAGAGCCTTCCTCGGCATGCCTATTTAGGGGCAAGCGCTCGGTTCGAGAGGGGGTCATTATCTTGTCTGCTGAATGAGTTATGCAGAGATGAGCTCTGGATCTTATTGGTTAGAAGTGACTGGGATTCATGACTAATGTTTGAAATGCTTGGCTTTGCTTTATAATGCTTTATTAGATTTGTAGGACTGATGATATTGTTGCGGATCTCGAGCCCGTCGACGTACAGAGGGGGGTTAAACCCTTTTCCCCCTCGAGCATCGAGTCCACGAGGCCGAGCCGCCACTCCCGTAGCGAGCGTGCGGAAGGGTATCTGGTCGATTCCCTAAGTACCTTCGATACACACGCCGCCACAAGAACGGGGACTGGACCTCGCATGAATCACGCTGATCTGATACGCCCGGGCGGTTTGCGTGTCACATGACTCGTGCCGTTAATTCTTATTGAACCCGATTGAGCAGTCTTATTCGTACAGTGCGAAGCCAATAGTGGAAAATGACGTGAACGACCAAATGGAAGGAAGAACACAGGTTTATTATACAATTTACAATGATCAGGGTAAAGAGAGGCAGAGCAGATACTTAATCGGTCTTACTTAATGCCCGGACAAGGGCCCTTTCACTCACGCGGGGAAAAGAAGGAAGGAAAAGTACGCGCTCCAAACGTGTCCTTGGCGCCGTTTGCTCCGGTCAGCTCGCCGGGCGTGTCCCTCGAGGTGTTCGCGGCACGCGTGCAGGAAGCTCGTTGGCATCTGTGGCCCCGGGAGGGACCATCCTCGCAAGCGCTGTTATCAAGCAACAGGGCACAGGGAGAGTTCGTGCTATTTCTCGATCACACCTCTCTATGACAGAGGGAGCTTAACACGGAGGAGATCGTTCGGGGGCAGCGAGCAAGAGCGACCGTTCACAGAGAGAGCTGGGGGCAGAGAGCTGGCTGGGGGCAGAGAGCGTTCGTTCACAGACCTTTTGGACAGAAACTCTGACTGGCTCGCTCTGACTCTCCTCTCAGCTCTCACTGGGGTGGGGGGCCCAGGGCAGGGTCTTATAGCCCCTCCCAGAGTCCCACCAGAATGTTCCAAGCCCCTCCCCCAGGTGCCGTTGTCAGCCACTCCCCTTGAGCGTTCATTGGCTGCCTGCCGCTTACCGGCCACTCCCCTGCAGCTCCTCCCTTGGGCCTTCTAGGCTTGTTCTGGGCATAGCACATGGCATTCTAGTCCAATTGAGGCCTACACTCACTGGCCTGCTCAACGCATACTAACACAGGAAAGGAGACTATGCTTACATTTAATAAGAAATAACTGAACTAAAGCGAGGCTACATGTTGTGGTGCAACTAGCTAAGAGGGGGGGGGGTTATCTTTATTCTCACAACCGCAACAATATTATTGTCTGTTGTGTAGGATGCCAAAGATAGATTTGAATAAAGCCTCGTATCTTGGAGTGAGGTTTTGAAGGTTTTTCAATACAGCAATCGATGGACGTTCCGACCGCACGTCATCATTCACGTCCATTCACACTTCTGCAAACATCTTGGCCCACTCAAACACACCTGATCTTGACATTGTGTCTTCTCCGTGCACCAGATTCAACTTGTTGAAAATGTCTGTGCCACTTTTGCAAAGTTTTCCCAAAAAGTTGATTATGATTCTCTGTTCCATAAACTTGTTCATCTTCAGAACACAATTGCAGTACATGTAATTTTAATAAAACCCCAGTACGGCTACAAAACAACCGATTGATACAATGGCTAACAAAGTACTGACCGGAAGGTTATGACGCATGTCAATTACGAAACCCAAGCCAGTGCTGCTAGTTGGGCAGATTAAGGCATTTTTATGTCACAATTAACCAAATGGTTATACAAACACCAAACTTTACACGTACACTCCATTTGGGTCACTTACAATGAAAGAAAAACATTAGCTAATCCAAGATGGCCACCATTTTTCCAGATGGCCACCAATCATAGCCGAGCATGACATTTTCAGCCATATAACTTGACACAAGTAACCAATTTGAACGATGTTAGTGTTAATTTTGATGTTTTTGACCACAATGAAGCCGATTCTGCATATTTGAGACCTCACAGATGCTTTATCTTATTATTTCTAGAGACATGTAATTAATCCCTGTTAATGATTGTTCCTATCAGTTCAGGCATGTACAACAGTGTTGTGCAGGTGAGGCCAGATCGATAGCTTTTGCACCTTGCATGACATTCCGTTTTGCATCCACATTTTATCAGCTCTTGCCAACTTCTCACAATAGGTGGAAGGGTACTCCAGCAGATCTGCCTAACTTCATCTTGTTTTATCCATCCGCAGGACTCTGATTTTCTGGCTGGCACACTGTTGACAGACTCCATAATCATCCTGTCTAATAGGCAGCGTGCTTAGAATGTTGCAGGAGAGCAGCTCGAGTAGATGGGATGGATTCATATGACCTCGGCTTAAGAGCAGAGTTCCAGCTGTGCGTCATTCACATTTGTAGCAGTGGTGGACCTAGCATACGTTGTGACTACAAATTTCTCAAGGATCTCAAGGTCATCACCTCCAACTGTTGGTGGATACTTACTAAGTTGTTTGAAGACACTTGATACCTCATTGTACACAATCCATGTTTGCCATGCAGACTTCTTTCCTTTATCACAGAATGCAGACAAGGTATCACAACCACTGAAGGCATGGAAGAAGAGGATTCCACTATGTCATGTATTGGAATCATTGACCAAAGGCAATCCACAATTTCTGCAAGACAAGTTATTGCAAGGATGGCAGAGTAGATATCGCTATGACTGCAACATCGGTGGCATTTGCCTTGATCACGAGTACTTTGGTGCCTTCCATTACTGCATGCCTGGCATGTACAAAAATACATGAATCCACCTCTTCATGGGTACGTGGAGCCACATTGTCTAAGCTGATCATTTGATTACCGAGTACAAGTTCTTCCTTAGTCACAATGATCATATTTGGTGTGTGCATTTCAGCAATTCTGTCTACTGGGAAATGGAAGAGTTCTGTCTTGTTGTTGGCATCATTTCGGAAGCTCTGCCAGTTTTTTTTGCATCTTGTTAGTTCGTGTCATCCTCCTTCTGACTCCCATTCCTAACATCGTCTTGTTTCAGACTTCAAGCTAGATGGACGGTATACATCAAAGACAGTCTTTTCTCTTGTACTTGACAGAAATTGCTTCCCACAATTGGGAGGACATTTACTCTGTCATAGTCATCAAATGTTTTTTTGTACGCTGGGGCAGCGAGTTTACCGATGCTAATCCATCAATGTGGATAACATCTGCTTCTGTATCTGGTGTCATCACTTGTGATTGCATAAGTTCAACAATATGAGATTTCCGACAGGTGTGTAGCTTCCCATTGCCACTCAAAGCAGCAGGAACTGACTGGTTTTCATACTTAAATAACTCTCTAGTCACCCTGCCTGTAGTTAGGTCCAAAACTTCAATTCCGTGACCATTTTCTGGCTAGTAAGGTTTGACGATTGATTTGACTTCTATTGACATTTTATAACAAAAATAGCCTCTATGTCCCTCCCAAAAATCCCGGCATTTTTCGCCAGAGGCCCGAATCCAAGATGACCGCCGGCACTATCTTGAAAAATTAAGTTTTGAACCAGAACACCTAGAATCACGTACAAAGACACTTTTTTGGGTAATTTGACCACGAGGATTCCGAATCTGACATTAGTTTGACGTTATGACATTATTTTGACCCAGAAATCCAAGATGGCCACCATCCAGTAGAGCGAAAATGCAACTTTTGTACTTAAATATGTTAAAAAAACTACAAAATAATACATAAGGATATCTTGCAGTAAAGTAATTGATGATTGCATGACAAGTAAACTCATTACACTTCAAAATAAGCTATTTTTAATAGCTGTGACTTGAACAGTTTTCAAATGAAGTAATTAATCAATATGACCTTTAATTATATGATTAGTCCAAATCAGAGCATTCTGCTTCACTAGAATCTGAATCATCAGATTCCGATGAATCTCCCCGCCTTTGTACATCATCATCTCGCTCCTCATTCCCCTCCTGGCTCTCATCTTCCTCACTCTCTTCAGCTGGCCCTGGTGCAGGTAGATGTCGGGAGAGCAGGTTGCGTGTGGCGGACAGGGCGACAGCGACCACCCACCAGCTCCCAGCCATGTCCGAGTGGCGAGGGGTGGTGTTTCTTGGAGGGATGACGCACAAGATATGCCAAGTAGTTTGCTCGGAGGCAGTGTTGGCATAGGCTGTCTGCATCTGGAGGGAGACGGATAAATGATTTGTTTTTCAGTGTCTTCCACTTTGCTGCACGGGCCTCAGCCATGGTGCTACTCTTTTCGTCGCCATAGATGACATGTCGTGTGAACTGGAAGAGCTCCTCTAGCACCTCCTCCTCAAGGTCAAGGCTACCACACAGCGAGAGCTGCCGTCGAGCCACAGGGCTCTTCGCCACCCGGTCATACACCAACTTCTTACCCTTGCCATAGAAGCCTGAGTTGGCATCACAGCCTGTCATACAGTGCAGCTGCACAACACAGTCTGCCATCTCGTCATTAACCAGGCCATGACATAAGATAGTCTCCTTCTTCCTCTTGATACAGAGCTTTCCGGGCAGCTGCTGCGAGATGACTGCTGCCGCGACATAGGCATCGGTATCAGCGGTATCAATGACAACAGGGCCACTGTAGCCTGATTCACGCAGAAATGCGTAAGCAGAAAAGAGGACAGTATCAGCCTCAGACTGGTCAAAGCTGTAGTTCTCCATTGGTTGCTGGGTTGACAAATTGGTGCAGTGGGAGCCAACAGAGTAGACAATCTCTGCATCAACACTCTCTGCAAGGTCTGTCAGGTAGGTGCATATCAGCTTTTGCATCCGCCCCTTGTTGCTGACGCTACATAGAAGTGTTTTGAATGCTTGGGCAGAAGGGAAGGGGTCATTCAATTTCATGTAGGTGTTGGGTATATGTGCCTTACCCTGTACCCGCAGGTCTCGCTCGTCATCGTTAGTAGAGTATGGTGTGTCATATGGGTCATTCACACAGAAGATACGTTCAGCATCACCATGGCGGGCAAGGATGATGGAAGACACCTTGTGGACATAGTCTGACCACTTGTATGGGGTGCCATGTTGCGTCTGTCGATCCTCTGCTGATGGAGTTGCCATCCTCCAAATCATGCCCATGTCGATGAGAGCGGTGTAGGGTTCCTGCAGATCTACAGATTGCAGAGAGAGTTTCTGGATGAGCTTACTCTTCTGTGTCTTCCTGTATGTTCCGTTGGAGTTGAATAAAGCCACACACTCCTCAACAACACGATGTTCCAGCAACTCAGTGAGGTCCACAAGATGACTGACCTCAACCAGGTTGATCACTGCCTTGAGAGCATGTATCAGCCCTTCTACACTTGATCGCAGCCGCTTGGCAGGTGGAGAAGCAGCCGGGGGGAAAGCCTCAGACATGGACGAAGACTGAGATTGGCATTCCTTGACTTCTCGTTTTTTCTGTCTTGTCTTGGCCTGCTCCAGTTTATTAGCATTCCATAAGGTCAGCCTACATGATTTATGGACACATTGTCTGCCGGGACCATTATCCCAATTGACTGTTGCATAAACGTCTCCGAACTTGTCAAGACCGCTCCATAACAGGGCTTTTTTCTTGAGATTTTCCCAACTCTCAACGGAGGTAACGACATCAGTGGCTTCATTGCAAAGCCCGCCACACTGGAGGACACACGGAACGGTGGACATTCTCTTGACAGCTATCTTCTGAATACTGCGCTTCTCAGTGCCGTCTCATTCGCTCGTATACTCCCTGGAAAGACAGAAATAAGTATATGACATTACACACACAGACAAATAAAAAACAAGAAAATAGCAATTCACTAATCAGGACCTCAATTCCGTGGCCAGTATAGATTTAGCCAAAATAATGTGTTAATTCATGATCATATGTTCTCCCATTTAAAAGTTGCATTTTCGCTCTACTGGATGGTGGCCATCTTGGATTTCTGGGTCAAAATAATGTCATAACGTCAAACTAATGTCAGATTCGGAACCTCGTGGTCAAATTACCCAAAAAAGTGTCTTTGTACGTGATTCTAGGTGTTCTGGTTCAAAACTTAATTTTTCAAGATAGTGCCGGCGGTCATCTTGGATTCGGGCCTCTGGCGAAAAATGCCGGGATTTTTTGGAGGGACATAGAGGCTATTTTTGTTATAAAATGTCAATAGAAGTCAAATCAATCGTCAAACCTTACTAGCCAGAAAATGGTCACGGAATTGAAGTTTTGGACCTAACTACTGCTCTGCCATGAAAAAAAAAGAGCTGTGAGAAGAGGTGACAGTCTTCCTTAAGTACCTTGTGATTGGGGTCAATAGCAATGCATTCTTCCTTGAAGAAGTTAATCTTGATCTTCTTCAGGGGTTTATAGAACAATAGTTGTTCTGGACTTTCCAGTCCTTTCATAAAATCACGGAATCTGCCTGTGCCTCTCTCATAGTGTGTGCTAATTAGTTCAAGAACACTAGGGTGGGCAATGTCCTTGGTGTCTAAAGTGAGCAAGTCACTTGAATCCTCCTGGAAAGGATTGCCCCCAAGTCTCCACCACGAAGTTTTTTTTTTTTTTTTTTTTTTTTTTTTTTTTGCCAGGAGGTTCACATCAGAGAGAGTCATATTCATTCACTCTGTCATTCAGTTGTTGTATCATGGCATGTGCAAGTTCAGATTATTGTCCAAATTTCTCGCATAAGAACATCCAGATGGATTAGGACTTGTCCTTGGAATTTTTCTTTGTTTTGGGGAGTCCTCTATTGGGCTTTCATTTGCTAACGGTGTTCTTTTCTGGGCTCTTTGTAGCTTGCTGTTGATAACGACAGCTTTGATGATATTTTGCTTTGTTCTTTCTCAGTGTTTCATCAATACCCCTCCTTCATCGAGTCTTGTTGGATCCAGCTTAATGGGCAAAGCATTTACTGCCTGAAAGAGTGCGACATTTGTGAAAATATTGGTATAGCCATCCTGCTGATTGATTGCTATCTTTAAAAAGGGTGGTTATTTTGGATTTTCAATTTGCTCACATTTTTTCCTCTAATAAGTGACCCATATGGGGTGTATATGCAAAGTCTGGTGCTTGTGTAAGTATTTGGTCGATTGTGAATAATCTGCCCCACTATGCCACCTGTCAAGAAGAAACGTCGGTCTTGGAACTTTATTGTCAGACAATGTGTGTCTGTTTGTTTCCTCCGTAACTCCAAACCATGTAACCTAGCGGCTGAAAACTTTGCATGCATACTAAGAGGCTTCCAAGGGGGTGCATGAATGAAAACTGGGTGTTTGGTTAGATTTAAACACCCCTTTGAAGATAATTTAGGGGGTTGCTCAGCAACAACAAACAACAACAGGCATTTTAAGGCCATTTTCCCTGCAAGAGCGGTGGTTAGCCATTGCTATCACATTGCAGGGGTCTTAAGCCACCATTTTGTTTCAGCCTGCTCAACAATGGAATACTCAACAATGGACTTAGAATAGGCCGCAGCAGTTTCTCTCAGATAAAGCGCTCAAATGTTTTTTTTTCACTTTCCTCACGCATATCGTCGAATACCTGATCTTCATACCTAGAAATCGCTGTATACATCGCTTTTGTAAATGCTATAGTTTTCTAATTCGGAGCTTGGAGCGATTCATGCATTATATGATGCAATTTTCCACAATGGGCTGTCACGGACTAATTAAAGTATATAATCAAAATCTGGCTTCCAATTTGAGGATCAGATCTCATGGATTAAATAAGTGTCAAAATCTGGAGTAAAGTTTGTAATAGTGTAAGAAATTAGCAATTCTTATAATTAAGCATATTTACTTTAAGCAAGGCTGTGATCCCTCCTTCTCTATATTTTACACCTGTTTTTGCGTTTATGAAGGTGATGGGGTGTGTTCAGTTACCAATCAGCTTGCTATCGCTTGCCAAGCCAGTCGTTCCTTATCAACCATTTTGGTGGAGTGCTTTCTTGAGTGCTTAAGGCACTTGGCGAGCGCTCTACAAGCTGCTTGGTAATGGAACACACACACTCCAGTTTCACCATTCTCTTATCTTTTCATTTGCTTTATTGTCTTTTTGCTTAAATATTTGTAATGACTTTGTTGCTCAACTTTGAGTGGTATTCTTTAATGTTTGTTCATTTGCAAGCCATGGTGATACAGTCAACAGCAGTGTAATTGACATTTCTTATTATAGCGGCTGTCGTTTTTTGAAAATAAAATAATGAATTGACATTGAATGAAATAACATTGAAATAAAGAAAGAAATAACATTGAAAAAAATAATAAACAAAAGACAATGCTAAAGTTTTTTTTTTTTTTTTTTGTATACTGAATCGAGGCTCGTGAAAGAGCTAACATTTATTTCACAAACAAATTAACCAGACAAACAAAATATACAAAAAGAGGGAGCGGAAGACAAGATGGGGAGAGAAGGGGAAGCACACAACCACAACATTTGAGAGCAGGGAGAAGTGTGGGAGGCAGAGGGCTTGGGGGCAGGAGGCGTGGGAAGGGGAGGGGGGGGGGGAGGGGAGAGGTATAAAACACAAGGGGACCGAAATTAGCGGGGGTAGAAAAGATCAAGGTTTTGGATGGGGGAGGATAAGAGATGGTGGTGAACAGCTGTTTTAAAGACCTGGAGGGTGGAGTGGGATTGAAGAGAGTGAGGGAGTTTGTTCCAGAGGCGGGAGAAAAGAGGAATGAAGGAGTGAAGGTGAGCAGAAAGTCTTGATTTTGGCAGTTTAACCATAAGAGGGTTGCAGGCAGATCTTGTGCGACCTGTAGGGATATTTGGGGGACAGAGCCCAGAGAGGGCTGGGGGGGCAAGGCCAGAGAGGAGTCGGTAGAAGACGGAAAGACCACCAACCTGCCCTGCGGTGAGTGAGTGAAAGGCCCTTGGAGTTAGCTTCATCGTGGGAGATTCCAATGATTCTGAACGCTTTGGTTTCAACAGCGTGAAGACGGGCTAGGTGTGAGGCAGGAGCACCAGACCAGAGAGGGAGAGCAGTATTCCATACAAGGCGGATGAAAGCCTTGTATGTGGTGAGGAGCTCAGGTGTGCCAAGGAAGGACTTCGCACGACGGAGGATGCCCAGTCGGCGACTGGCTTTGGAGGCCAGATTTGAAATGTGGTTTTCCCAGGAAAGATCATGGCAAATAGTGAGACCCAAAAGCTTGAGTGACAGAACTTCTTGGAGAGGATTATTCAGAAAGTGGATGGGAGGGTTTTCCAGTCGGTCTTTTCGGAGAGACATCGTAAGAGTGTGAGATTTATCAGGATTGAAAGACATGTTCCATTTGTTTGCCCAGTCTGTGATTTTGTCCAGGTCTGCAGAGAGTGAGGAGGCTGCAGACTGCCGATCTGAGGGATGAGGAATGGAGCGACAGAGAGTAGAGTCGTCAGCAAAGAGATAGAGAGGATTTTCAAGAGAGTCAGAGAGATCATTGATGAAGACCAGAAAAAGCACAGGGCACAGAACACTACCTTGGGGAACTCCAGCCTGAACAGGAAGAGGAGATGAGAGAAACCCATTCAGGGCCACACGTTGACTACGACCAGAGAGGAAGTCCGCTAGCCATGCGTGGAGATTTCCATGGATACCAAAGGAGGAGAGTTTGGTGAGCAGAGCAGGGTGCCAGACAGTATCGAAGGCACGTGAAATGTCAAGGGAGACAGCTCTAATTTCCTGTTTGGCGTTGAGGACCTCCATCCATTGTTGAGAAAGCAGAAGCAGCATGTCCAGAGTAGAGTGACCAGGTCTGAAACCAAATTGATGATCAGAGATCAAGCCATTGGAGAAGAGGAAAGATTTCATATCTGAAGCAATGATGGATTCCATGACTTTGCTGATAATTGGGAGAAGGCTGATTGGTCTGTAGTTGCTGGGACCTTTTTTGTGCAAAGCGGTGATGTTGGCTGATTTCCAAGCAGATGGCAGATGACCTTGAGCAAAAGAGAGGGTGAAGAGAACAGAAAGAGGGAGTGAAAGAGCGGAAGAACATGATTTTAGGACCCGTGGGCTGATGCCGTCAGGACCAGTTGCAGAATCAGAATCAGAGTCGAGGGTTGACAGAAACTTTTCCACCTTGTCAGGAGGAAAGGACACAGAGTCCAGGAGCAGCTGGGTACGACTGGGTACGGTGGGTACAGAGAGGGATGGGTTTGGGACACAAGATTTAGAGGCAAACACAGAGTTGAGGCATTCAGCTTTTTCACGTGCGGAGTCAGCCATTAAGCCGTTTGAGGTGAGGGAGGGGATGGAGGGGGAACAAACACCAGAAACAGATTTGACCAGACGCCACCAGGATTTGGAAGAGGGAGACAGATAAGAGAGTTCGGTCTTGAGAACGGTGAGATATTGTTTTCTGGCTCTCCTGAGGGTGGACACACACTTGTTTCGGGCTTTGTGAAAGGAAATGAGATTTCCTTCCGTTGGATTTGCTTTCCAGGAGACGAAAGCAAGTTGTTTCAAGTTGTTTCAAGCAAGTGATAAAGTAAACAAAGTATTCTCCATATTTACACAATAAAATACAAATACAGTTGGACCCCGACATTTACAGGGCATATGTTCCTGGAAAATGCCTTGAATGTCAAATCCACGAATGAGGAGGCATTATTTGAATGGGGGGGGGGGGGGGGGGGGGGGAGGGGAGTGGGTGAGGGAAATTGCTTTTTATTTAAACTACATGGTTGAGGCTTGTGGAAGAGCTATGACACAGAACAAATCAGGACAACATAAAGGGAACAGCAAGGGAAAGGTGAACGCCAACAGCAGAGTGGAGGGAGAAAATAGATGGAGACTGACAAACAAGGGATGAAGGTAATGATGAGGTTAAGGGAGAATGCAAAGGATGGACAAGATGGATACATGAGCAAAATATTTGGAAGGGGTGGAGGTGGTTTAACAGGTGTAGAAAAGATCATGATTTTGGATGGGGGATGACTTGCAATAGTGGTGAACAGCTAGCTGTCTTGAAAACCTGGAGGGAAGAACAAGATTGAAAAGAGTAAGGAAGATGGTTCCAGAGGTGGAAAAAATAGGAATAAGCGAGTGAAAGTGAGCAGTGCTTCTGGATTTCTGGATGAAAAGGCAGCTTCACTCGGTGGTGGTTGCTGCTGGACCATGTGCATCATGCAGATACCTGAGGGGGACTGTTTCTTGGACTGAACTGCTGGACGGAATGAGTTATTCCTGGGGTCTGCATGGGAAGGTTTTGGATGCTAAAAACGTATTAGTCTCGGTCTTCAGGGTGAGGTGAGCACCACAATTCTCTCTATGTAAATGTGTATCATATAGCACATGGTGAAAAACCGATATTGCAAGTCATAAATCATCCCATCCGTAATCCTGGAGGTATCCCTTCTTTGCTAGCTGATAGTTATTATAGCTACTGTTTAAACACCTTTTTGTAATCTTTGAATTGGCACCTTGTGCTGTCTTTTGTGGCACCCTGTCTTATGAATGGGTAAAGTGCTTTAGTGGTAATTATTGTGGTTATTCTGCCAGGTACTTCATGCTGAAGACTGTGGAACAACACTCGAAACTTGCCTTCTCGCGAGTGCTGAAGCAAACGAAGAAAAACCCCAACAGTGTAAAGGACCGGACGGCAAGCATTCGCTACCTGCGCAACTATGGGCAGATTCAGGCTGGTCAGAAAAGTATGCTACTGCAATACCTTCACACTTTTTTCAACCACTATTTCCTTTCTAATTCTTACATTGTGCCTTTCAAAAAAAATTGTGTATCAATTGAGACTCGTGGAAGAGTTGCACACAGGACGATAACAGAACAAGGGCAACATAGTGGAAAGAAGGTGGGGGACACACACGCAACAGCAGGGTAGAGGGACACAACAGGGATGCTTGCACCATGTTCTGTGAGACATTTTCCGGAGCATTTGTGGGTTGATCCGATTAAAAGGAAGCCTCACTGCTGGTTTAGGTTTATCAGTGGTTTCATAGGCTGCTGTGCAACAATCTCTTATGAAGCCCCAAAGGCAAAGTCACAATTTTTACAAGGGGTGCCAAGACATTTTGGCCACCCTGTACAGTGCAGTAAAACTGTAAATTATACTGTAGTTGTGGTAGAGAAAGGGAGAGAGAAAGAGGTGGATACAGAGAGAGGGGTGGGATAGAGGGATAGACAGAGAGTTATGATCAGATGGAGGAGGATGGAAGGCAGGAGGAAGTTCCTCACATGTCATTCTAAACATCCGCATGGCCAGCACATGTTGCATCTTTTCCATTCAAGATTCTTAGCCACAGGCTCACTCTTGTCACCAACCACTATCATGCTTAGAACTCACGATCAATGAAATCAATGACTATATTTAAAACGATACGAATCACACTACTGTATGCAAATATTTTGGAAGCATGGTACATCTGAACAGCGCAAAGGCAGAATAAAGTCTTCTTCCTCTTCTTCTTCTTCTTCTTCTTCTTCTTCTTTGGGCATACACTTAGAAAAAAAAAAATAACCACCTTTAGAGGCCATTTTCCCCGCAAAGCGGGGGTTGGCCTTTTTCGGGAACCGTGGTTGTTGTTGTTTTTTGGTCCCCTTTTTGAAGCAATGTTTTACGGCCGGATGCCCTTCCTGACGCCAACCCTTTTTGCCGCCTTTAACGACAAACAGGGAATTACCAGTGAACTGGTACTCAATTAGCCGACCTCGGAAGGATGACAGGCTGAGTCAACCCCCCTGGCGTTAATTCAGCGATCGACCGGGATTCGAACCCAGGATCCTAGGATCCTAAGCTGGCACCCTAGCCGCTAGCCCAACACCAGGGTTTGGGCATACACTTATCATAGTGAAATCAGAAGAAGCAGAAGAATAATAAAATACAGAACACTTTACATTGAAGTAACGTCATTCAAGTCACGTGTTTTGACATTTCCTGAGCTGGCCAGTCAATTAAATTTGAATTAAATTGAATTACCACGGCAAGAAAATTTTCCATGTTTTTTGTGGAATAAATAGTTTAAATTTGAACAGCACCCATGGCGGCGTAGTGCCCGACTGCGCTGCCATCTAGTCGGTTTAAATTTCCATTCATTTCCGTGGTGGAATATATTACGTACAGGACTACAAGTACAAGTACAGCCTGACAAGGGCACGGTCGGTGCACAGATTGCTGGAACGTTCTTCCGTTCCGTGAAGCTTGCATTTGCTGGCACGCACACAGCACAGTTTGTCATTGACACGTAATTGAAGTGTGACGGAGATTAAATATAATTGGTGAGTAAAATATTATCATTCTGCAAATATTTAACAATTTACCCTAATTTTACTAAAAATGCGATAATTTTGAGCTTCCAATGTGATTTTTTTTTTTCACTTTTGAGATCTGGCAACACTGTAAGAAGGTTGCCATCCGAAAAGTGTGACGTAGCACTGTACAAAACCTCCATCACACTTCAATGCCAACATGTCTTGAAATGGCAAAAATGGGTGGCGGTGTGCGTGTCTGCAAGATTAATAATTTGAATGATCTCAACATCTCGGTGTGAGACTGGGTGGTTTTGGGAAATTGGCGACAAAAAAACGTCAAAGCACGTGGCTTGAACGATGTAACGTCAATGTAAAGAGACGTAACTTCGATGTAAAGAGACGTAATTCAAAGCCGAGGCACCTATTGATTGATGACGGAACTTTGAATCAATGTTAAATGGAGCAACTTGTATCCTGGTATCTCTGTACATACACCCCTGATGTATATGGTGACTCGATATATGGAATTTCGCTATAATGTAACGTAATTTAGGGATTCAATTTGTTATATGTTATGTTAAATTTGCTTTTACGGAATAATGAACCTCAGTTATTTTAATAATAAAAAGTTGGGGGGAAGGGGTGAATTGAAGGCAAGTTGAACAACACACATTTCATACATTTATTTCATCCTTTTTCAACATTCTTCCTTCAGTAAAAGTAAGTCAAGATGTAAAAGTAAGGGAAAAGGCCATTAAATGCAAGTGACAAAAGAAGTGGAAAAAGCCAGAGTAAAGCAATTGACTTGGATTTAAATTTTGTTTGATAAATATGTGCTTAAAACAAGGTTTTCTGCATTATTGTGTTTCTATTTTGTCTTGGGGCTGAAATGTTTACCAAAGGAATGCATCTGCCACTAGAACGACACTCGCTGGAGTGCATACCTCCGCCAGGCTGACCAGTTTACTTTTTGTATCCCACTGATAGGTCGGATCTGGATCTGGACCTGAACCAAAATCCAATTGATTAATCCTTGTCACGCACCCAACGTGTCCAACATGTTTTGTTCAAATCTGGCCACAACTCTGAGATATTCTTTTTGCAGACAGACAGACAGACACACAGGGGTGAAAACATAACCTCCATCCACCTTCGGTGGTGGAGGTACATATCCACAGCTGGTGTACTTTAGTCCTTGTCCCCTACATGAACAATCACACCCTCGGATGCCTTGGACTTAAAGCAATGACTTGGCACATTTACACTCATGGGTCGAGACACCCGAAGGAAGGAAACATAGTTTGGGAAGAGGGTTGAGGAGATAGTGAGTGTGAAAGAGAAATATGGGGTCTACTAAGCACACCTTCAGCATCCTCAGTAGAGGCAAGTGCCCACTGCTCAGCAGCTCAGGCGCACCTCCTTTGCGGTCCCTTCCTTCCTCCTGCAGCAGTGCCTGGTCAGAGGAAACTGACCATGTCCCCCTCCCCCCTTCCACCGTGTTGGCTATCTCTCAGCCCCCCCCCCCCCCATCGGTCCATCCTCCCCTTATTGATGCAGTTTTTCTTGGGCTGTTGAGTCATCTGTGATGGCTGTCTCCTTGGTTGTGGCCTCACCTGATTAGTGGAGCAGTGCCGCAGCGACGTCACGTCTCGGAGGGGCAGGGTGGGCGAGGGAGGATCTTCGAGAAGCTTCAAAACTTGCCTTTATTCACTTGAGAACCGCGTTCACTGCTCCGCTAAAGCTTTGAGGCATGTGAGGATCTGAAAGTCAGTGAGAGTGCATTTGTTGTGAGATGTAGAGGATGGAGAAGATGGAGAGGGTGAAAAGAACAGCAACTTGTGCTAACTCGCACTCACAATGCATATTCATCCAATGTACAGTATACAATCTAACTTAATTGCAAAATAGAATACTGTACCAAGGCATAACTGACTATAATCCTTTGTGTATGTGCTTTTCCTCACCTGAGAGGTGCATGACGTCCTCTTCGGGCCCACAACCATCACAATACAATGGAGTCGATGGGAAAATCGAGTTCAATAATATGGAATTTCACTCTTTGTACAATTTTTGAAGAACGTATATAATATATATGCCGTAAATCTATGGATCAATGTTGTGTATAGGCCCATAACATGCATCGTTATCTGCTGTGTTTGAACTGATGACAAATGTTTTGACTTTCTTCAACTTCTCCTCGTTTCACCACCATCCTTGTCTGCCCCCTGTCCCTCCAGTTACTGATGACATGTATGCCGAACAACCAGAAAATGTAGAAAACCCCCTGCGCTGTCCCATCAAATTGTATGACTTCTACCTCTTCAAATGGTATGCAGCTGTGTTAATTTGCTATCCCAGGTCTACAGTGTCATACAAAATGGTTGGAAAGGTCTTTTTTTTAATCAACATTTTTCTTAACATGTTCATCTTCAAAAATTGGTGTCAATTGGAGGATAAATTACAAGATGCAGGCCAGAGGTTCGAAACAGGAAAAGCTAATGCCGCAACAATATTTATTTTTTGATTACCACCATGTTCTGGAGAGATCCTGTAGGGTGAGAACAGAAGCACTTTTATTCGATATTATTCTGCTGTCCTGTGGTACCCAGGAGATTGGTCCTTTGCATGGTCAAATTGTGACAGCGGAAATGCATGATAAAATACAGTAGTGGCTAAAAATATTGGCACCCTTGCACTTTTTTCAAATAACTCACAATTTTCTATAAAAAATACATTGAAATTGACAAAAGTATTTGGTCTCCACAATTCTTTATTTCACTGTTAATATTACAGGACCTTTGTTTTTGATTCAGAACTTATTATGTCGTTTAAATCGGAAAATAAAAAGAAATGGCATTGACAAAATTATTGACACCCTAGACTTAATATTTGGTAGCAATTTGGACAAAATAACTGTAGTCAAGCGCTTCCTATAGCCATGAATGAGCTCCTACCTCTCTACTGGCAGTTTGACCGACTCTTCTTGTGCAAACTGCTCCAGTTCTCCCAGATTTGAAGGGTTCTTCTCCCAACTGCTGTTTTCAGATCTTCCCACAGGTGTTCAATGGGATTTAGATATGGACTCATCGCTGGCCACTTCAGAACAGTCCAGTGTTTTGTTTTGAACCATTCCGGTGTGCTTTTTGAAGTGTGTTTGGGGTCATTGTCCTGCTGCATGACTCATGACCTTTGACGGAGACCCAGCTTTCTGACACTGGGTTGAACATTGCGCTCCAAAATGCCTTGGTAATCTCCTGATTTCATGATGCCATGCACACATTCAAGGCACCCAGTGCCAGAGGCAGCACAGCAACCCCAACACATCACTGAAGCTCCTCCATGTTTGACTGTAGGGAAGGTGTTCTTTTCTTTGAACGCTTCATTTTGTTTTCTGTAAACATAGAGATGATGTGCTTTAGAAAAAGCTCTAATTTGGTCTCATCTGTCCACAGCACAATCTCCCAGAAGGATTTTTGGCTTGTTCAAGTGTATTTTGTCAAACTCCAGTCAGGCTGTCTTTGCAGTGAGATCCTCCTCGGTCTCCGACGATAGAACCCCATTCATTAAGTTGGTGGCGTATGGTGTGAGTTGAAACTGTCGTACCCTTTGTCTGAAGGTCAGCTTGAATCTGTTTGGCAGTTGATCGAGGTGCTTTCTTCACCATTTGCACAATCCATTGCTGCCATCTTTAATCATGTTTTCTCTTGCTGCCACATCCATGGAGGTTGGCTACAGTGCCATGGGCCTTAAACTTCCTGATAACATTGCGTATGGTGGACACAGGAACATCAAGGTCTCTGGAGATGGACTTGTAGCCTTAAGTAAAAGCCTTCCTCCTGTCCATGCTTGGCTACAATCTTGTGTCTGACCTCGAGACAATTCTCTGGTTTTATTTATTTTCTCCATGCTCATTGTGGTACACCCAGTGACACAAAACAGCAGAATGACTCCTTTTCTCTATTCAAACTGGTTGAATGAGTGATTTTTATCTTGCAGGCACCTGCATCTCAACACAGGTGAGTTCAATTCCAAAGTAAAGGAGAATCATCTGCTTGAAATCTAATTATTTCTAACAACTTCTAAAAGGTGCCAATAATATTGTCCTGGCCATTTTAGGATTTCTGTGTGGCATAAGCTAAGATTCAGTAATTTCTTCAGCTTTTTATGTTTTGATCCACTGCAAACCAAAGAAATACATATGTGGATTCCAAAAGATTTTTAAATTTCAACAATTTTCTGGAAGAAATGGTGCATTATTTGAAAAAAGTGCAAGGGTGCCAATGTTTTTGGCCACGACTGCATGTATGTGTTATTACGAGAAATTGCGAAAGATGTAATTGAACTAATTTGTGAAATAATTTCAAAGGGCTATGGCCTAAAAACATGGATGCTATTTATACACGTTAACACAACATTTGTCCATGGAGAAAAAAAACCCTTCGGCAGGGGGGATAGTATTAGTATTGATATTGTTTTGTAATAGCATTCATATTATGCTATTATAATCGTCCGTGTTGTTATTACTTTTGTTATTAAAAGCCACCTTGGAAAATGCCCCGATAAACTTATGTTAACACGGATATACACCTTAACACGGATTTTTCCCAAGGCGGCCAACCCCCTTTGTGGAGGGTGGTAGGCGGTAGGGGCAGATGAAGTTGGTACAACCTCCATTGTGTGACCCTTAGTCCTCCCGTCAAGTTCGGTTGAGATTGGATAAGTAACGACTGAACGTATCGCTGTCGGACAGACAGACAGATACCAAATTGCGTATTTTAGTATATACTAAAATTGCGTATTTAGCCTGGTGTTGGCTTAGCGGTTAGGGTGCAGGCTTGGGATCCTGGGATCCTGGGTTCGAATCCCGATCGATCGCTGAATTAACACCAGGGGGGTTGACTCAGCCTGTTATCCTTCCGAGGTCGGCAAATTGAGTACCAGCTTGCTGGGATGAATGATCACGGTGTGTACCCTGATTTAGAATAGGTACACCGTGTCCCTGCGCATCGTAAGAGGCGACCAAAGGTTGGCGTCAGGAAGGGCATCCAGCCATAAAAACATTGCCTCAAAACAGGGAACCATGATTGTCATGGGGCCCACAAGGCTAACCCCCGCTCCAGGGGGGGAAATGGCCTTAAAACGATCATTCTTTCATTCATATTCAGTATATAGATATCTGTAAAGTTTTGCAATTATGCATTTTGAGCACCAATTTGGCAAAGTTGTGGTTTGAGGTCCAAAAGTGAATGGTCTTGAAAGCCCTATTACATTTCATCGAAAGCCAAAGACCACAATTCCAATTAAGTCATTCTTAAAAAGAAAGCCAAACACTCAGACCACCTTGCCACCAATCTATCTATCCCTTGATACCCGACAAAATAGATATGATGTGTCTTTTGTGATTTGCATTTTATAAAGTAGGTAATTTAGCGATTAAAAGTTGAAATCTTCTTCTTCACCCTTGGCTGTGATGTCCCACTAGGAACGTGACCGCCACTTCCGTCTTTACAGGTTACATCGCGTAAGGAATTTGTGAGAATAGTCGAAACACAAACTTCCTATTGTAGTCTTAAGTCATTATCCTCAATACAGCATGTGCTATATAAGCTTCATGATGGTGTTTTATTACATTATTACTCCTTCGAAAAAGTCAATTTTGAGATGGACCTTTGCTTGTGAGCATGACATCAAGTTCAGTAACGACGTCGAGTTTGGAGAGGGATGCATGAGGCCAGAAAGAGGTGTGGGCAGGACAAATCTTGCAACACCCATGAGGATTTAACGAGGGCACCAACTGCTTGGGCTTGCTATGGTCAAAAAGATTTGTCATGTATTCTCTTGTCATGTATTTTGAAAAATGTTTTTTCGTTTTCATCTCACCCTCCTCCCCCCCTCCTCCCCAACATGGCTACTGACCAAACAGCCCACAGAGCGTGAAGGGGAAGAGTGACATGTTCTACCTTACCCCAGAACCCGTCGTGGCTCCCAACAGCCCGATCTGGTATTCTTCACAGCCCGTAAACTCCACAGTTATGGAGCACATGCTGACCCGCATCTTATTGGTCCGTGAGGTGCTGGAAGCTCACTCGTCCAGTGGGCTGCAGTGAGTGTCACCGGAGCTCCTGAGGCATGGTTGATGGCGATGCTGCTCATAGTCTTGCCATTGTAGATGAATCCCAGTTTTTTTGGGACTGCCATCACTGTCTGTTCCGTTGCTGATTTGTATAAATCTTCATCACAACCAGGTTCTGTATTTTGCCCCCTTGGACTTCTTCCCCCACCCCACCCCTGAACCGCTAAACGTTTTTTTTTTTTTTTTTGTTCTTGATTTTGTTTCTTCATTCAACCACTACCCACCCCAACTAATTTTCCTTCCTTCCTCTCCCTTCAGATTTTTTTTTGTAATCTTGAACCCTGGCAGACTCCTCTCCTCCTGCATTTCCTAACTCTTCCCAAACTCAAATTATCCTCCAGCATTCTTACCCCAAGTCATCATTGTCCACCAATAGTGATGGAGGCCTACATTTGAGACTCGCTGCACATTGCGCTTATGACATGTGGATCCTTGAGAGATGTACATCGCAACTGGAAAGTGTATTCTTCTCCTCCTCTCCCATTCCACATTCCTGAATACAAACCTCCTTTTCTGCTACTCATCTTTTCCATTGTAACTATATTTGAACAAAGCTTGTGTCCTGATGTTGGACACCTATTCCCCTTCCTCTTTCCTCCTTCCTCAAACCAGTTTGTCAAACTCCAGTCAGGCTTTCTTTGCAGTGAGATCCTCCTCGGTCTCCGACGATAGAACCCCATTCATTAAGTTGGTGGCGGATGGTGTGAGTTGAAACTGTCGTACCTTGTGTCTGAAGGTCATCTTGAATCTGTTTGGCAGTTGATCGAGGTGCTTTCTCCACCATTTGCACAGTCCATTGCTGCCATCTTTAATCATGTTTTCTCTTGCTGCCACAATTTAACCCATAATGATGGAGGGGATTTTCATCTGAATGTAACCTCTTCTCCCACACATATTGCCCATGGTCCTCCTTATTTTTTGTTGACCCTTGCCAGCAGCCTTTTGCATTTCTTTGTTGATGCTATGGTTAAAATGGTCAATCCATACACCTGTCATTTCACACCTCCACCTGTCATTTCACACCTCCACCTGTCATTTCACACCCCACCTCCAACAAACACATTGGCTATGGATGTGAATTGCAAACCATGGGCTCAATGAATTCTGGTTTCTTAACTCGTATTCTCTTCTGGTCCATCAATCTTGCAAAAGTTTTGTAGGTCAACCTTGCTTCTTATGGAAGAGTATGAAGCATTTTTTCTTCTTCCTGCCTGATGACAATATCTCTTCATCACACCCTTTTCCATTCCCCTTCTCCTTTCATCCCATCGGCATCGTTTATTTCTTCCATCCCTGATTTCGATCCCAAAACGTACAATAGACTGTAGGCCTAACGCCTTGTCTTTGTGGGCATTTAATCAGGCATGGTAATATCTATTGGCTCTATTTAATCACACCCAGTAACGGGCTGGCTATGTGAGATGGAGGTTTCCAAGAGGATTAAGAGCCGTTTGAGCCATATTTTCAGTGGCTTCGCTGGCCCTGCTTCTTGCTGGCCAGTAATTGGTGCCGGCAGTTCTGTTTGGTGTGGTTTGTTGGTGTCGTCATCATGAATTTGGAAGAAGGTGAATCCATGCAGTTTGTCCCCAAATAGATTTATGGGATGATGTAATAAATGGCAAAACCTTGTGCTATCACAATCACGTCACACTTTGTTTATAAGCAAGGCTAAGGGGTGAGTGGGGGAAAACAAGGCGGGTGTTGGTGGCAGGAGAACGTAGACTTGCCATTTACACATCGATTATGTTTATTGGCTCGCTGTAATTGAAGAGCACCCCTTTGACATTTCCAACCTCGAATACCTTGCCTCCCAGATCTTCTGCCTTCAGTTCATCCGTACTCACCTCCCCACTTCCACCTACACCTTTCCACACATTTTATTCACAATCATTGGTTTTCCTGTTCTCAGCTGCAGTGCTAATATGATTAAGATACGGTTTTTAAACAATGGGGAAGTGATGGGGAAATGTGAGGGTGGAATGTGTGGGGTAGCGTGGGAGGGGTAATAGTAATCACGTGGTTTGAGAGTGTTAACTTCATTTGACGTCATACTCTCCTTCTCACCTGCTCTTTCTACCACAGACCGAATTTAATTGTCGGCCATGTTTATTCACAAACTTTCTTTAATCACTTTTTACTTGAGAGACAAACGGTGCTGTTTCAGAGAACCCGTTTGTTTGTTTGTTTATTGTTTGTTTATTAATTTTGTTGCCTCATTTTGGTCAGTTAGCTTGCGTGGAATGCGAAATAAAGGTGCGTTTTGCCCAGAGTGTAGCCTTGATATATTTTTTTTCTTGTGCTTCCAGTTGCATTTATCAGTCAACTCTGTCCGCTCACCAAATATTCGTCGTCATTAGCCATTTCACATTGGACGGCGATTAGATGGCAAGTTTGGCTTGATGTCCATTTGAGAATGGAACCCAAACTAGATGACTGGAGGTCTTTCTTCCATCCTGTCGGACTACGAAACATTTCCATCCCTCTGTTCGGTAACTGCCAGGCCGTAGCGGCGACCCACCATTGCCAGCGATGCAAACCAAACTTGAAAACTCCTTGTTTTTGCGCTATGAAAAATATAAATCGACAACGCTCTGGTAGTGTTATGAAATCTGAATTTTGAAGACGCTTACAAAACTAATTTTTATTTTATTTTGTAACTTGCAGAAGTTGGTGACCAGAGGAAGGCTGACCCATCATGTATCAAATCCCTTGTATCCATCCCTAAATATAAGGTAATCTTTTTGATTGGAGTTAGCATGCTTGGAGGTATTATGGCAAGCACCTATTGATGGTGAATTGGTGGTCGTTTGTCCATTCTTTGCGTTAACAAGTTTGGTTTCGAAGCACGTGCGACCTTTCCTGGGTTATAAATCGGATCACGAAAGAGGTTGCTGCCCCTTTGGTCCTCCCCTCTTATTCCTTGCATTTGATGCAACTTGAACACCTCATTCTTGGCACGTATGTTGCTATTATTTATGGCCTTCAGAGTGGATTTGCATGTTTTGTTTTAATGTAGATATACTGTACCAGTATTTGTAATTTTTTTTTATCCATTTTCTTGAGTACAACGAGATGTTTTGCTGATTATTTTGATATTTTCCTTTTGATTTTTTTCACTCCACTCTAGCACTAGAAACGCATTCATTTACCTCATTCCTTTTTATTGTTTTTTTTATTATTCCAAAGTGTTAAAAGCGTTAGGCTGCATAGTCTTCGACATTTCTGTAATGTGCATTTTGTTGCACAGGTTTGTTTGGGAAGATATTGGCTGAGGATGAGGAGGATCTAGTCGCAAGTACGTAGTACGAAAATAAAGGTGCATTCCAACCCATTACGTTTCTCGCAGTGTACATTTATGTTTACAATGACTCATTAATCATTTCACTGGTTAACATAATCTGGGAGCTAGGTTATTTGGCGAGTGCATCTTGTTTGTTTCCACCAACTTGCCTTTCATTGTTCAGCAATTCTTTGCGGCAATGAGTCAAATAACTACCATTTCGCCATTGAAACATATGCTTCAGCTTGCTGATCAACTACTTATTTTTACCCCACACACGCAAAGCGAAAAGCCGGTTAAGCAACTAGTTCACTCTGTCTGTCTGCAAATGTCAGTTTATGATCGAGGATTTATTTTTTTTAATTGTTAAATTCAAACTTTCAATTCAAATTCAAACTACAAAACTTGATTTCAATTGAATGGTATATTTTGAACACAAATTGGAAAAAAACCTGTAGTTTTGCAATACTTTGGCTCTGAATTTGTCCCGATTGTGTACGTGCAGAGAGGAGTGAGATTTTTTTCATCTTTCTGTCTGGCAGTCGAACAACACCTAATCATTCTAAACAGGAAACCTACTATTTTAAGGACACATACAGCAGGCATGAAGATCCAATGGAACGTGTTAAATAAGGTTTTTTTTTTTTTTTTTTTTTTTTTTTTTTAATTGTATACTGAATCGAGGCTCGTGAAAGCGCTAACATTTATTTCACAAACAAATCAACCAGACAAACAAAACACACAAAAAGAGGGAGCGGAAGACAAGATGGGGAGAGAAGGGGAAGCGCACAACCACAACATTTGAGAGCAGGGAGAAGTGTGGGAGGGAGAGGGCTTGGGGGCAGGAGGCGTGGGAGGGGGAGGGCGGGGGGGAGAGGTATAAAACACAAGGGGCCCGAAATTAGCGGGCCATTGATGCAGCATGTAAAAGATGCTGCATCAATGGCGATAAACATTGGAAATTTGTTTTCACCGGTTTTTTATTTCAGTTGAATTATATACTTGAACACTGCAGAACACAAATCGCCTTTTTGGCACTTTAAAAACCCTTCCACTTACCAGCGCTTGAACAAAATATTGCGGCATTTTGTCATCAAATCCAATTGAATTTGCTGTTTGCAGACACCACCCATGTCTTTTTTTACGCCTCCACCGACGATGTCGCCAGAGCCATTATGTTTTCAGGTTATCAGTCTGGCTGTCCCATGCGTTCGTCATTCCGTGATAATTTAGAATGGCTGAAGGGAACCAAGTCAAACTTGTTACAAGTCTGTAAAATGATGTAAAGATAAGTGGATCGGATTATTCGGTGAATAGGTCAGAGATCCCATTAGGTAAAATTAATTTACCGCACTCATTTGTGAACCAGTGGTGGGATTTTGACTGAACTTTGTATCGGTGTATATTAATAATAATAATAATAATAATAATACATTTATTTTATATAGCGCTTTTCAAGAAGCCCAAAGACGCTTTGACAGAGTACAAAAAACAAGTGCAAAAAGACAAAAATCAAAAGGGAAATAATCAAAGCAAAAGGAAGAAGGAGAAGAGATAGTCAGGGGTTAAATCATGTGGGTTAAATGTTGAATGCAGTGTTGAACAGGTGGGTCTTGAGTGATGTTTTGAATGTGGTGAGTGAGGAGGAGTCTCTGATGGTGTGAGGTAGTGAGTTCCAGAGGGTGGGAGCAGCGATGGAGAAGGCCTGTCCCCCCAGGATCTGAATTTGGTCCGGGGGGGGGGAGGTTGGTACCAGCAGAGCGGAGGTTGCGGGTGGGAGTGTGTCTGGAGAGGAGGTCAGCCAGGTAGGATGGGGCCAGGTTATGGAGGGCTTTGTAGGTCAAGAGGAGGATTTTGTACTGGATTCTCTGGGGGATGGGGAGCCAGTGAAGCTTGTAAAGGACGGGGGTGATGTGGTCACGGGTCCGGGAATGGGTGAGTAGACGGGCAGCGGAGTTCTGAATGTATTGGAGTTTATTGGTGATTGTTGAGGGTGAACCATAGAGGAGGCTGTTGCAGTAGTCCAGACGGGAGGTGATGAAGGCGTGGATGAGGGTTTCTGCAGCCGTGGAGGAGAGGGATGGACGGAGACGGGCGATGTTTTTCAGGTGAAAGAAGGCTGTCTTTGTGATCTGTTTAGTGTATTTGTCGAAGGAGAGGGTTTGGTCAAAGATGATGCCAAGATTCCGGATGTGAGGGGAGGTGGATACTGGGAAACCGTCGATGTTGAGGGCAAAGTTATGGGTGGATTTGGTGAGCGTTTTTGGGCCAATGATGATTATTTCAGATTTATCATAGTTAAGTTTGAGGAAGTTGATTTGAAGCCAGGATTTTATTTCAGTGATGCAGTTTGATGCAAATATTATGACGCAAAGATGAACTGATTCGATTTTGTTGTCATGTCAGGTAAAAATGTGATACTTGAGAACAGCTGAAGGGATTTAAACCAAACTTTGTAGGCATATGTATAACTAGCTTGGCTCGGCTAGCTTCGCTCCCCTCACCATGCTCGCCTCACCACGTGTCGTTACAGAGGAACGGGCTTGTTGTAGCTGAAGATAATGACTGTGCCTGAGTTGCTGTGTTGTCATGATTTACACCAATCATAATACAAACAATATTTATATTTTCAAAAAAAAATACCCTTAGGACATACACGCAGGAGAGATAGGTGCATACCAGAAGTTTGGTATGATTTCACAAATGTTTGAGGGAGTAGTTCAGTGACAACACAGGACAGACACTGTATATATATATATATATATATATATATATATATATATTGTTACGGACACGACTTATTAAGATGTTATGCTGGGCCGAGCGGAATGGCCGCCGTGTTCGCACAAGTTACCCGATTATACTCGAACGTTGACTAAGTCGCGCTATGCTAAATCAATGATGGAAAGGACACAACGGCTGGATTAAATGACACGACACCAGGGGTACGGTTCTCAAGACCTCCGGAGGAGGTTATAATATTGCGGAAGGTTAGATTACAAAGACAAGAGAGACAGCATAGAAAGGTGGGCACTTAAACACGGTCTTATCTTAGCCCCGACAGACGACAGATAAATGGGACAAGACTGACTCACACGGGGATTGATGGCAAGGAAAGGCGGGTAGTCGATGGCTCAAGGTGCACTCTTGGCTCAGGGACAGAATCGACCCGGTCCGGTCCAGAGATGCGGGAGGTCTCACAGCGCTCGGAGGTGGCGTCTGGTTCTCTTTCGTGGCTGAGGCGCATCTGACGTCACGTCCGGTAGGCTGCGTATATCCGGCGGGGAGTGACACGCCCTCGGCTCGTTAGCGCCGCCCCAGATGGAATCGGCCCGTTGCTTCTTATTGGGCGCGGGGGTTACCGGGCTCCGCCCTTGACGAGGAGCTGACAGCCAGCCCCTTCGTGGTAACCCCGTGGGCGCACATGGCAATGGCGGCTAACCAAGCCGGTGTGAGGACGCACACTCCCCGCACGCCGTTGTTGTAGTTGTTGTTTCATGGGGAAGATGGGAGGAGGTATGGGGAGGTCCTAAACTCACTACTGGTGCCATACAATCACATTCTGGTGCAACGAAGAGTCAGAATTAATGGAAACGAGTCCTTAACTGACATAGACTAAGAATAACTAGCAAGAGGTCCGAAAGTTGTCTACGTGAGATGCGGTGGACCTGGGCACGACATTTAATGGGGGAAGAAGGGGAAGGTCGGTTCTACAGAGTGTTGTTTACAGACAATGGGACTAGGGAATGGGGGATTGGGGATAGTTGGGGAGTATTGGGGAAATAGGGGAATATTTACAAGCGGATATGGAGGCCAAGTCCCATATCCGCAACATTGCACCCTTCTCTACCCTCGGGGCGTCCCGACCCGATAAATTTTTACCTACTTTAGTGTGGCACTCAGATGTAGTTCCCTCTACTATTAACTCTACCCTGAGTGCGACAGTTTTACAGATATTCACAAATGAGTAAATATGTCCCCCTGCGACGTTGCACCCTTCTTCTCACAGAAACACACCCACAGGATAACCGAATCGCGGAAAGAATTCGCAAACTAAACATACAGCCGGTAGGGAGCATTATTTACAAGACTACGCTGCTATTTACACTACGATCCAGGACCTGTTTTTGGAGGAACACATGCAGATGTTATGCATAGAGAGAGCACGCATGCCAGCATCGATACACCAACCCACGAGTGCTCTGTGGCCTTACGGCCTTTAATAATGTGCAGAGCACCCCTTCCAAGCACCAAAAGCACCACCCCAAGCCCCAATCGGTGCAGTCACCATTGTTCATTAAAATAAAAACAACAACCCCTAACCCTGCAGGTGTCTCTTGCTCTTCGTGTGGTGCACTTGGCCTTCTTACTTCTTTCAAAAATAAAGAAAGGCGCCAACCGCGTCCATTTCTTTATTGTGGCCGTCAGGGGGCCAACTATTAGTGGTTCACCTGTATGGCATAGGTGCCACGTTGACCCATAGGTCCATCCATGGGTGGTGCTTGCCCGCAAAAGAACTGCGGTCCATGGTGGGTGGCCACAAACATTGCGGTCCATATGGTGTATCGATCCCGGCAGCAAGCAGCGAAAGTGCAGGCCCACAACTGCGGAGCCAGCACCTCTCTCTCCTCTCTCTCTGCCCCAAAGCCAGATCCTCGGAGGTGGGAGACAAAAGAAGCAGACAAGTGAGTAAGGTGGTAAGGGCGCAAAAGTGCACGCAATACAAGGTGATGCACACTGGGGGCACATGGGAACCAGGTGAGACAGGTACGTTCCTACCGTACGCCCCTCCCCCCACCAGGTAACCTACATAGCCCCTCCCTTACCCCTTACTGTATCCACACAACACAACACTACCCATAAACATCTACTTTACAAATCAACAAACGTCCCTACTGTCTTCCCCGTTCCTCCCATAAACCAAATTCGTCTTCTCTCCCTCCTAACCAATCAAATTTGCCATTTTCAACTCTCATCAAAATTTGCCATCTCCAACTGAACATCAAAATTTGCCATTACCAATTCATCATCAGTCCCTCCTAAGGAGGGAGAGATGGAATCACCCCAATGTCTCATCCACGTCGTGATGCGTCTCACCAATCCAACAGCAATCCTTACTTCCTGCAACACAAAACAAAGAAAACACAGGTGTGGAGTCATCATCACCACCTCAGGCAAGTGGCTGCGTATGGTGCGACAGGTTCATCAATCCTAACTATTTCCTAAATGACTTTAACAACTTTACATTACCCGGGGTCTTTCCCTGCCAATCCATTGGCCAACTTACACTATGGGTTCTAAAAACCAATTCCCATTGACCCAACTGTGGTGCTTTTCAATTTGGGGTCTCACTCCCCCGATTCATCTCCCGGTGCCCTCGCACAATTTCTGGGCTGTGGCGTGTACCTCTCCCAGCGGGTCTACCCACCTGCACACCTCCACCACTGCAGTTGCCTCCGAGCTTACCTGCTCCTTACCCTAACCTAACTACCTGGGGAAGGCCCTCTGGCGCTCTCCCCACTCGGTGCCCTCTCTGGCACTGGGCTACCCGGGTCCGTCCTCCGGATCCTCGGGCCCCATCCACAACTACCGGCTCCCAGAGCCCACCTGCGGCCTCACCTGGCCGACATCCTCACAGTGGTGGAGTGCCCAACCAAATACACACACTAACAGGCTACACGCCCAGCCATTTCCACAACACTAATGCACCCATCCACAATACCATTCTGCAACCGCACCACAAATGCCAATATCCAACCACAATTTACCTATACCCTCTACCTAACACTTACACTACCCGCCCCGGGTACTCGTGAAAGGGGTCCACTCTTCCCCCATCCACACCTTCGCACCATGCACACCACTCCGTACCACTTACTCCAACTCTCTCCACACACCTGTACCTGCACACCTGTGCTCTCACACCTGGTGCCACCTGCACCCTTCTCTCCCCAAGCGCATTCGCGCTGATCCACACACTCACTACTCATACACTGCTCCACACACCTGTCCAGTTGCACACCTGTGCAATCACACCTCTTCAATCCTCACACAGCATCATCTCATCTAACTACTCCCCTCTGAAACTTGCGCTTCCCAGTCGTCCCTTTAAACTATTGCGCTCCCTCGTCATTATCATCCATACTAATCTACCTGCGTCCCCACTACAGGTATCAGTCACTAACTAAACTTAACGTTACCTAATGTCATCTTCGCTAGATCCCTATCAATATCCTAACCCACCCGGGCTAGTTTTCACTGCCATCAACCCCATAAGCTATTGCGCATTTGCCCCACTATGGGAAGGGCGGCAGGGATGCCAGCCTTACCCACCGGGCCCATCGCTCACTACCAATTTTGCACATCAAATTTCAACAAATCAAAAATTTTGCCAATCACTACCCATCATCTGCCAATCACTACTGCCAATCCCTTGCCAATCATCAAATTTTGCTTTTTTTCTAATTTCGGGGCCAAAACACTATCCTCATCACCCGTCTACTCACTAATACCTCTCGGTGCGCCAATTCCTGTCCAAAGCCCGGCTTCGTAAAGCCAAGCCATGAATGCGGGTTGTTCTGTGCCAGCGGCTGGATGCGTCCGGCACTCGGTGCAGGGACGGGGGCTTACCCGGGCCGAGATCCCACGCACCATCTCGGCGTGGAGCCATCCAATGTCCCGATCTCGACCTGCCGGAATGCCTCAACAAAAAGTGGTCGCCATGACGACCCTTTCTATCGGGCTGCCCGCTCCGCCTAGTGGAGCACGGACGCGGCCGTTCAAAGCGAGGCCCAGCACGCACCGAGGGCCCGATTCGGCTAAAAGTCGCTCTAACCTCTAAACCGGTTACCGTCGATGCTTCACCTGGACGCTTACACCCCGCAGCCCGTTCCTTGCTCACACATCCAGCCGTTTCCATGCTCCTCGTACCTTTCCTTACACACCCAGGTACACCCATTCCACTCACAGCCTTGGTCACACACCTGACCACCGAACACTTTGGCACACATTCGTTGGTCGCACACCTCACCAACACACCTCTTCGCGCCCCCTCCCCTGTCACCTCCTCTGTGACAATCACAGGTGTGCTCTCATTCGCACACCCAACCACGTGCCTCACAACCAACTCCAGCGTGCATTCCCACTCACGCTCTACCATTCCAGGTGTGCATCCTTCCATCCCAGGTGTACATCCTCGCTCACCTGTCACAACCAACTCACTCTCCTTGTCACTCTCACTACTCTCACCTCCATTCTTGACAGCGCACTCACCCTTACTCTTGACAGCGCACTCTTTCCTCATGCACCTGTCCGTCACACACCTTTCTCGCGCACACTCTCCCGTTACACCCTCTGTAACACTCACCACAGGTGTGCATTCTTCCTTGCCTTTGACAGCGCACTCTTTCCCCATGCACCCCAGAGTCGGACTTTCTCGCACACCTCCTTTTTCACACACCAGACCTGTCGCACACTTCACCAACGGCCTCTCATGAACACCCGGGTCCATCTCGACCCCCAAGCTTCTTAAATCCCCTGGCGCATCATACGCACGACCATATTGGTCACCACTTACACCGGGTCCTCTTCCTCTTCGCTTCTCCTCCATCACCTGCGAATCCCTCATCCGGTTAATGAGCACCTCATTACGATCCGAACACAGACTTTGGACCAATTCTTTTATCTCCTCTTTTATCTCTTTCTTATCCCCTCTCCGTCGCTTCTTAATTTCGCTCACCCCTTCTTCCACTTCTTCTAATTTCTGCTTCACCTCTTTTATTCCCCGGTACGTCTCCTCAAGCTCGTCCTCCAAGGCTACCTTGACCGTTTCCATGTGCGTCCTCACCTGCCGGTCCTTCGTCTCCATTACCTCTATCACCTCGTCCAACCTCGTTGTCAGTCCCTCACGTACCATCTGACATTCCCTCTTCGTCGCTATCAAGTCATCTTTTAGTTCTTTCTGTGTCACTTTTAACCCTCCTAATACCGCAGTGTTCCTTTGAACCTGCTCCGTTAGTCCTTTTTGTCCCTCCGTCAGCTGTTCCACCTCCTGCGTCAGGTCCTCTATGCCCCCTTGTAACTTTACAGTCCCTTTTCTCACCTCCTTCTCCATGTGCTCCTTACAGTGCCTCACCTCCTCGCGCACTCCTCCGACCTCCTCACTCACACCTCTTCTGATCTCCTCTCCCATTACTTGCATCTCCTGCCCAGATGCCACCCTCATCTGCTCCATTTCCTCCCTGTGAGCATCCAGTTTGGTTTCTACCCCCATTCTGACCCCCTTTATCTGCTGCCCCATTTGTTTAACTTCCCTTTCCGCTTGGTCCCTCATGTCCCTCAATTTGCCTTCCATACTGTTTTCTAACCCCTCTAACCCCTTTTTCATCCCTTCCATTTGATTCTCCTGAACGGCCATTCTGTTTTCTACCCCCATTAACCCCTCCTGTATTTCCCCTAATCTATTGTTTAATCCCTCTATTCTACTCCCTAACCCCCCGATCTGGGCCCCCATGTCATCCCTCAATTTCTCGCTATTGGACCCCATTTGGCCCTCCAATCGCTCACCCATTTGTTCCATAAGGGCCCTCATTTGCAGGAGGAAAAGGTTCGAATCCACCAGCGGCGCCACTACGGTCGCGGGCGTGGACGCCGTGGCCACCTCGTGCGCGACAACGCTATTTTGCGACCCTGCCACCCTCACTGCTTCGCTCTCCTTATGTCCCTCATTTTGGTCCTGGATCAACCCTGCCTCACTCTCTTTTACCGGAACCCAGCCGTCTTGGTCTGCCATAGCGCGACTTTCAAAATTCGGGTTTTTATTTTCGTAAAACAAAATCAAATTTCGCCGTTATAATTTCGAGCGCGGGAAACGCGCTCCGGATCGAATTCCACTTCCCAACACCAAAATGTTACCCTAATGGTACAATTGGTGTTCCAAAATTTGGGCCTAATAAATTTAGTCCCAGGTCCGAATTCCACTCCTCGACACCAATTGTTACGGACACGACTTATTAAGATGTTATGCTGGGCCGAGCGGAATGGCCGCCGTGTTCGCACAAGTTACCCGATTATACTCGAACGTTGACTAAGTCGCGCTATGCTAAATCAATGATGGAAAGGACACAACGGCTGGATTAAATGACACGACACCAGGGGTACGGTTCTCAAGACCTCCGGAGGAGGTTATAATATTGCGGAAGGTTAGATTACAAAGACAAGAGAGACAGCATAGAAAGGTGGGCACTTAAACACGGTCTTATCTTAGCCCCGACAGACGACAGATAAACGGGACAAGACTGACTCACACGGGGATTGATGGCAAGGAAAGGCGGGTAGTCGATGGCTCAAGGTGCACTCTTGGCTCAGGGACAGAATCGACCCGGTCCGGTCCAGAGATGCGGGAGGTCTCACAGCGCTCGGAGGTGGCGTCTGGTTCTCTTTCGTGGCTGAGGCGCATCTGACGTCACGTCCGGTAGGCTGCGTATATCCGGCGGGGAGTGACACGCCCTCGGCTCGTTAGCGCCGCCCCAGATGGAATCGGCCCGTTGCTTCTTATTGGGTGCGGGGGTTACCGGGCTCCGCCCTTGACGAGGAGCTGACAGCCAGCCCCTTCGTGGTAACCCCGTGGGCGCACATGGCAATGGCGGCTAACCAAGCCGGTGTGAGGGCGCACACTCCCCGCACGCCGTTGTTGTAGTTGTTGTTTCATGGGGAAGATGGGAGGAGGTATGGGGAGGTCCTAAACTCACTACTGGTGCCATACAATCACATTCTGGTGCAACGAAGAGTCAGAATTAATGGAAACGAGTCCTTAACTGACATAGACTAAGAATAACTAGCAAGAGGTCCGAAAGTTGTCTACGTGAGATGCGGTGGACCTGGGCACGACATTTAATGGGGGAAGAAGGGGAAGGTCGGTTCTACAGAGTGTTGTTTACAGACAATGGGACTAGGGAATGGGGGATTGGGGATAGTTGGGGAGTATTGGGGAAATAGGGGAATATTTACAAGCGGATATGGAGGCCAAGTCCCATATCCGCAACAATATATATGTATACACAGTGTATATATATATTGTTACGGTTCGCGGTTAAGGATGTTGTTTGCCGAGCGAAGGCACCGCGACCTAACAGTTTCCCCGACTAAACCCGATTCACCCAGACGTTGGCCGTATCGCGCCACAGCTATTCAATCAGGGAAAAGACAAAGACGACGGAGGTGAAGAAAAGGAATAAAAAGACAAAACAAAGGTTGAAAATACTACTAAATTTATTTACTATTTACAGGCTCAAAATAACCAAGGAGAAGGAAAGATAAGAAAATAATATACAGAAGCTTTTAGAGACACAGGGAAAATACTAGCTTATACAGACTTAATTGACTACCCCGGACAGCACAAACAGAACAAACTCACGTACACGAATGGGGAACTTGCAGGCAGGAATCGCTGGAAAGGAGAGGAAGGTCCGGAGCTGGTAGCACGATCGGCGCGTTCGGCAGCCGCCGTCCCTTCGCGGCCCTGCTCAAAACCGCCGTCCAGGCCCCAAACGGCTGTCGAGTGTTGCTGCTGGGGACGCTGCCGCTGGCGAGCAAGGTGACGAATAGCAGGCTTTTGCGCTTCCCTGGATGATCTCTGCTTTTTGGACCTCACAACTCAGCTCTTGTCATAGCTCATCTCTCATCTCGCAGCTCAGCTCAGCCTTTGGACCTCACAACTCAGCTCTTGTCATAGCTCATCTCTCATCTCGCAGCTCAGCTCAGCCTTTGGACCTCACAACTCAGCTCTTCTCATAGCTCATCTGCCATCTGTTTTTGGGGAACGTCCCGCGGCCGGTTATATAGGCCCCGCCCCTCAACCTTCGCGAACCTCCTTGATGTTTCTCTCCACACCCTCTCCAAGTCCAACCTCTTGTTCGTGGTTGGTTGAGTGGGGCTGACTCACTCCTCCCCTCTATGACGAGGTGGGGACCCGCCTTTCTTCCCCAACCCTGCCTCGTGGTCAATGGCGGCAATTGGAGGGAATGTAATTGCCAAATTGAGGCTTGGCCATTACGAAAGGGGAAATGGAGGTTTTTGGGAATGGGAATGAAGGGAATCTATCTCTTTTACTTGGTGCAATGGAGTGTCATGTTACTGGAAGACAAGGCCTTACTCTAAAACACATAATAAAGATATAAGCTACTGAACAAGGGTTTTATCGTGTCCTTCAATGTGGTGTTTCATGGAATTAACGGTTTCATGGTTTCATGGACGCCCTTTTTACCTTTACACAACTCTGGAGGCAGGAGGGGGCCATAATCATCAATGTTACACAGCAATTTCCAATACAATACACACAATCAAAAACATACAATCCTCATATCCACAACAATATATATACACTGCATTCAGAAAGTATTCAGACCCCTTCACTTTTTTCATATATTGTTATGTTGCAGCCTTATGCTGAAATCGTTTAAATTCATTTTTTCCCTCATCAATCTACACTCAATACCCCATAATGACAAAGAGAAAACAGGATTTTAGAAAGTTTTGCAAATTTATTAAAAAGAAAAAACTGAAATATCACATTTACATAAGTATTCAGACCCTTTGCTATGACACTTGAAATTTAGCTCGGGTGCCTTCCATTTCTCTTGATCATCTTTGAGATGTTTCTACACCTTGATTGGAGTCCACCTGTGATAAATTCAATTGATTGGACATTATTTGGAAAGGCACACAACTGTCTATATATGGTCTCACAGCTGACGATGCATATCAGAGCAAAAATCAAGCCATGAGGTCGAAGGAACTGCCTGCAGAGCTCAGAGACAGGATTGTGTCGAGGCACAGACCTGGGGAAGCCTACAAAAAAAATTCTGCTGCATTGAAGGTTCCCAAGAGCACAGTGGCCTTCATCTATCTATAATTCCAGTAATCTCTGTGTGTATGTTTGTATGTTTGTATGTTTGTATGTTTGTATGTTTGTATGTCTGTATGCCTGTGACCGCTGTTTCTCGACAACCACGGGTCCGATATACTTGAAACTTGCCAGGTATATTGCTGGGGACCCGAGGATGTGCCTTTTCAAGGTTTCATATTAATCGGACAAGTAGTTACCGAGCTATGTCCAAAAAACGATTCAACCAATCAGAGAGCAGCGAGCTATCACGTGTGCCGAACGTGGCGAACAGACTCTGCCTCGGACGGCACATTTGAGAGCGTATTCATTTATTTCACGTTGGAAAACTATGTTGCCGTTAAACTATGTTTTAAAACTAATTAAAACTAATTTGCGATTCATCGTAACTGCGATTTGCGACCTTCCGGACAGTGAAGACTGCACTTCCGGCAGCCAATCACAGAACGCGTTGTTGCGTAGGCGTGGCCGATGTGAGAGCGAGCCGAGCCGAGCGCGTGCGCCATTACGGTTCGTAATTCGATTTCTTCCGGAGAAAATAATAATTTCTCGATTTCTTATGCGCATTATTTCTCCCAATTCAGTCAGAGCGAAGGGCGGAAGCGAAGAGCGTTGTTTTTTTTGTTTACGGGCGTACGGGCGGGGTAGAGCGTACGGGTAGCGTTTTTTTTTTTTTTTGGCAAGGAACGGGCACCCACGTACGGGCATGCCCTAGTCTATCTATAATTCCAGTAATCTCTGTGTGTATGTATGTATGTATGTATGTATGTATGTCTGTATGTCTGTGACCGCTGTTTCTCGACAACCACGGGTCCGATATACTTTAAACTTGCCAGGTATATTGCTGGGGACCCGAGGATGTGCCTTTTCAAGGTTTCATATTAATCGGACAAGTAGTTAGCGAGCTATGTCCAAAAAACGATTCAACCAATCAGAGAGCAGCGAGCTATCACGTGTGCCGAACGTGGCGAACAGACTCTGCCTCGGACGGCACATTTGAGAGCGTATTCATTTATTTCACGTTGGCAAACTATGTTGGCGTTAAACTATGTTTTAAAACTAATTAAAACTACTTTGCGATTCTTTCGCTTTCCTGCGCGTTTGTGCACGCTATGGCGATTTCTTTACCAAACTCCGCAAGCCGTTCGCTTTGGACCAAACCATTTCATGTAAATAGAGGGGGGGGGGGGGATTGTCACCGTACTTGCAAGCCGTTCGCTTTGGACCAAACCATTTCATGTAAATAGAGGGGGGGGATTGTCACCGTACTCGCAAGCCGTTCGCTTTGGACCAAACCATTTCATGTAAATAGAGGGGGGGGATATAATTTTAGATATAGATATAGTACGGGCATGCCCTAGTAATTCTTAAATGGAAGAAGTTTGGAACAACCAGGACTCTTCCAAGAGCTGGCCGCCCAGCCAAACTGAGCAATCGGGGGAGGAGGACCTTGGTAAGAGAGGTGACCAAGAACCCGATGGTCACTCTGGCTGAGCTCCAGAGATCCTGTGTCGAGATGGGAGAAACTTCCAGGAGGACAACCATCACTGCAACACTCCACCGATCTGGGCTTTATGGCAGAGTGGCCAGACGGAAGCCTCTCCTCAGTGAAAGACACATGAAAGCTCGCTTGGAGTTTGCAAAAAAAGCGCCTAAAGGACTCTCAGACTGTGAGAAACAAGATTATATATATATAATATATATATATCTATATATATACACAAAGAATTAAGTTAAGCACCCCCCCCGTTTTTTTACAACCTCGCACATTACAAGTTTGTTGTCGTCAAAACAGTGTAATATACCCATGGTATTGCTATATTTTCTGGAGAAGTGATATTATGGTCACATAAAAACATAACAATCATGCCGTTTTCATTATTTTTTTCTGAATAATTTAAGGTGAAATTTTTTGGGAATTTTAGGCATATTTTCACCTCAATTTAAGTATGGAGCTATAGGTCCATCACGGACAGTGTGGATGACGTTTATGTTTTCTAACGTACAGTCATTGTTCTGAGAAGACCTCTAGCGATCTTTGCGTCAATAACGTGTGTAGGACCCACGTGATCGGATCACTACTCAACCCAACTCAACCCTACGAGTGCACTCATCTGCATTTCATCAATGGATAATTGCTAATGTCATACCAATCATTATTTGATCTCACATACCTTAGAATATATGCCAATGTATACATATACACAAAGAATATATATTAGGGGGTGCTTACCTTAATTCGTTGTGTAGGGGTGCTTAACTTAATTCTTTGTGTATATATCTGTGCAGCGTCTGTCTTGTGTTGTGTTGTGTTGTCCTGTGTTGTCACTGAACTACTTTCTCAAACTTTTGTGAAATCGTACCAAACTTCTGGAATGCACATATATCTCCCGTCGGTATGTCCTAAGGGTATTTTGTTTGAAAATTTTTCCATTTTTTTATTTTTGAATTTTTTGGGGAATTTTTTTTTTTCAACTTGAATTGTTTATAAAATGTGATATCACTTATATTACAAATACATATGTGCAAAATAATTGTTTGAATTATGATTGGTTTAAACCATGACAAAACGGCAACTCGGGTCCAGTCATTTATCTATATATCTACACATCTGGGCAGTGTCTGTGTTGTCACTTAACGACTCCCTCAAACTTTTGTTTCCGTGGTTGTGAAGTGTTTTTAATAACATTGTGGTGGTTTTGAATCACGTGGTGGTGAGGTATTTTGAATTATGTGGTGGTGAGGTGTTTTTAAATGACGTGGTGGTGAGGTGTTTTAATATCACATGGTGGTGAGGTGTTTTTAAATCACGTGGTGGTGGTGTTTTTAAATTACGTGGTGGTGAGGTATTTATAATTACGTGGTGGTGAAGTGTTTTTAATTAGTTGGTGATGAGGTGTTTTGAATTATGTGGTGGTGAGGTGTTTTGAATTACTTGGTGGTGAGGTGTTTTTAAATGACGTGGTGGTGAGGTGTTTTTAATTTCGTGGCTGTGAGGTGTTTTTATTATGTGTTTTATGGCTGTGAGGTGTTTTTATTACGTGTTTTATGGCTGAGGTGTTTTTATTACGTGTTTTATGGCTGTGAGGTGTTTTTATTACGTGTTTTATGGCTGTGAGGTGTTTTTATTACGTGTTTTATGGCTGTGAGGTGTTTTTATTACGTGTTTTATGGCTGTGAGGTGTTTTTATTGCGTGTTTTATGGCTGTGAGGTGTTTTTATTACGTGTTTTATGGCTGTGAGGTGTTTTTATTTTTGTGGTGGTGAAGTGTTTTTATTATGTGTTTTATGGCTGTGAGGTGTTTTTATTATGTGTTTTATGGCTGTGAGGTGTTTTTATTACGTGTTTTATGGCTGTGAGGTGTTTTTATTACGTGTTTTATGGCTGTGAGGTGTTTTTATTACGTGCTTGATGGCTGTGAGGTGTTTTCAATTTCGTGGTGGTGAGGTGTTTTTAATTTCGTGGTGGTGAGGTGTTTTTATTATGTGTTTTATGGTGGTGAGGTGTTTTGAATTACTTGGTGGTGAGGTATTTTGAATTACGTGGTGGTTAGGTGTTTTGAATTACGTGGTGGTGCGGTGTTTTGAATTACGTGGTGGTGAGGTGTTTTGAATTACGTGGTGGTTAGGTATTTTGAATTACGTGGTGGTGAGGTGTTTTGAATTACGTGGTGGTTAGGTATTTTGAATTACATGGTGGTTAGGTATTTTGAATTACGTGGTGGTGAGGTGTTTTGAATTACGTGGTGGTTAGGTATTTTGAATTACTTGGTGGTGAGGTGTTTTGAATTACGTGGTGGTTAGGTATTTTGAATTACGTGGTGGTTAGGTATTTTGAATTACGTGGTGGTGAGGTGTTTTGAATTACGTGGTGGTTAGGTATTTTGAATTACTTGGTGGTGAGGTGTTTTGAATTACGTGGTGGTGAGGTATTTTGAATTACGTGGTGGTTAGGTATTTTGAATTACTTGGTGGTGAGGTGTTTTGAATTACGTGGTGGTGAGGTATTTTGAATTACTTGGTGGTGAGGTGTTTTGAATTACGTGGTGGTGAGGTGTTTTGAATTACATGGTGGTGAGGTATTTTGAATTACTTGGTGGTGAGGTGTTTTGAATTACGTGGTGGTGAGGTGTTTTGAATTACGTGGTGGTTAGGTATTTTGAATTACTTGGTGGTGAGGTGTTTTGAATTACGTGGTGGTGAGGTAGTTTGAATTATGTGGTGGTGAGGTGTTTTGAATTACGTGGTGGTGAGGTGTTTTGAATTACGTGGTGGTGAGGTATTTTGAATTACGTGGTGGTGAGGTATTTTGAATTACTTGGTGGTGAGGTGTTTTGAATTACGTGGTGGTGAGGTGTTTTGAATTACGTGGTGGTGAGGTATTTTGAATTACTTGGTGGTGAGGTGTTTTGAATTACGTGGTGGTGAGGTGTTTTGAATTACGTGGTGGTTAGGTATTTTGAATTACTTGGTGGTGAGGTGTTTTGAATTACGTGGTGGTGAGGTATTTTGAATTACGTGGTGGTGAGGTGTTTTGAATTACGTGGTGGTTAGGTGTTTTGAATTACGTGGTGGTGAGGTGTTTTGAATTACGTGGTGGTTAGGTATTTTGAATTAATTGGTGGTGAGGTATTTTGAATTACGTGGTGGTTAGGTATTTTGAATTAATTGGTGGTGAGGTATTTTGAATTACGTGGTGGTTAGGTATTTTGAATTACGTGGTGGTGAGGTGTTTTGAATTAGTTGGTGATGAGGTGTTTTGAATTACGTGGTGATGAGGTGTTTTGAATTACGTGGTGGTGAGGTGTTTTGAATTACGTGGTGGTGAGGTGTTTTGAATTACGTGGTGGTGAGGTGTTTTGAATTACGTGGTGGTGAGGTGTTTTGAATTACGTGGTGGTGAGGTGTTTTGAATTACGTGGTGGTTAGGTATTTTGAATTAATTGGTGGTGAGGTATTTTGAATTACGTGGTGGTGAGGTATTTTGAATTAATTGGTGGTGAGGTATTTTGAATTACGTGGTGGTTAGGTATTTTGAATTACGTGGTGGTGAGGTGTTTTGAATTAGTTGGTGATGAGGTGTTTTGAATTACGTGATGATGAGGTGTTTTGAATTAGTTGGTGATGAGGTGTTTTGAATTACATGGTGATGAGGTATTTTGAATTACGTGGTGGTTAGGTATTTTGAATTACGTGGTGGTTAGGTATTTTGAATTATGTGGTGGTGAGGTGTTTTGAATTAGTTGGTGATGAGGTGTTTTGAATTAAGTGGTGATGAGGTGTTTTGAATTACGTGGTGGTGAGGTGTTTTGAATTACGTGGTGATGAGGTGTTTTGAATTACGTGGTGGTGAGGTGTTTTGAATTACGTGGTGATGAGGTGTTTTGAATTACGTGGTGGTGAGGTGTTTTGAATTACGTGGTGGTGCGGTGTTTTGAATTACTTGGTGGTGAGGTGTTTTGAATTACGTGGTGGTGCGGTGTTTTGAATTAGTTGGTGGTGAGGTATTTTGAATTACGTGGTGGTGAGGTGTTTTGAATTAGTTGGTGATGAGGTGTTTTGAATTACGTGGTGATGAGGTGTTTTGAATTACGTGGTGGTGCGGTGTTTTGAATTAGTTGGTGGTGAGGTATTTTGAATTACGTGGTGGTGAGGTGTTTTGAATTAGTTGGTGATGAGGTGTTTTGAATTACGTGGTGATGAGGTATTTTGAATTATGTGGTGGTGCGGTGTTTTGAATTAGTTGGTGGTGAGGTATTTTGAATTACGTGGTGGTGAGGTGTAATCGTCCCAAACTTCCAGTCTGCACCTACCACTCCCCTATGTATGTGCTGAGGGGTTCTTTCTTGAAAAATAAACATTCAACCTAAATCTTCAACCTAAATTGCCTATAAAAATGTGATATCACAAATACAACAAATACATTTGTGCCAAGTAATTGATTGATTGTATTATGATTGGTGAAAATCATGACAACACAGCAACTCAGGTACAGTCATTCGCCTCAGCTAAAATAGGCCCGCGCCGCAGTATTGACGCTTGGTGAGGCGAGCGCAGCGAGCTGAGTCCAAGCTAGTATATATATATGATAGATAGATGATAGGTGATGTAATAATGTCTAGTTTTGACTGCATGGGGTAAGGTGTTCTGTGAGTCCGTTTATTACTTGCAAAATCAAAGATTTTTGAAGTATACTGGTCAGTTGCATTTGTTATTCTGTCGATCTGTTTGCTTGTTTTTCTGTCTGTCACTCGCCTGCAGGTCAAAATTCTAAACCGATCGTCATGAAATTTCACCAAGTTGTCGAGGTCGTCACAATTGAGAAGCCGATTGATTTTGAGGTCAGAAGTCATCTGTCAAATTTCTAAAATCGCCATTTTTCATCCAATTGACTTGAAAATTTAACAGCATTTGCACATTGAGTCACTAAATTGGTAAACCAACTATTTTTGAGGTCAAAACATCAAAGGTCAACTGAAGGTCAAACTTACAAAATCATCAATTGTTAACCTGAAAATTAAACAGCAATTACATAGTGTATCTCTGATTTGGGAAATCAACTATTTAAGGTCAAAGGTCAACTCAAGGTCAAACTTCTAAAATCATTAATTTTCAGCTCAAAAATCATCAATTTTAATCTGATTGACCCAAGCTTTGATTAAAATCGTCAATTTTAATCTTCATGAAATTGACTGAGTTATCCATGGCAACCTTTTTGTGGGGGACGGGTGGATTTTGCCATGAAACGCACAAAATACAACACAAATTTTCTCCTTCACCGATCATGATTGGACGTTCCTTTGTCCTCCACTTGTACTCCAACATGGCCGCCGTTTCGTGCGTGCACGAAAATTTGCTGACATCACGAAACATCCTCCATGGTCAAACAAGTGGAACATGTCTCAATTCTGACAAATCTCACACTTTGTCTCTCCGAAAATACCGACTGGACAACCCTCCCATCTACTTTCTCAACAATCCTCTCCAATAAGTTCTGTCACTCAAGCTTTTGGGTCTCACTATCTGCCATGATCTTTCTTGGGAAAACCACATTTCCAAGCTGGCCTCCAAAGCCAGTCACCGACTGGGCATCCTCCGTCATGCGAAGTCCTTCCTTGGCACACCTGAGCTCCTCACCACATACAAGGCTTTCATCCGCAGCTCAATGGAATACTGTTCCCCCCTCTGGGCCGGTAAATTTGATAACACCCAAATTCCAAGCTGTTTGCCATAAGCTTTTATTAAGATCGTCAATTTTAATCTCAATGAAATGGACACTTTCATCCACAGCTTGATGGAGTACTGCTCTCCCCTCTAGGCTGATGCATCCCAAAGCACTATTGACAATAAACTGTCCAGTTATGTCAATTGAGGATACAATACATATATTACTTTTCACTAGCAAATTGCTCGTGCCTGCATGGGATTCTAAACAGGGTTTCGGGATTCGGGATGGAGATGGCAAAAATACAAATGGCATCTTCTGTCATCGAATCCGCAAGCTGGTTAGAGGTTGGGACTGAGGTTGCAAAAATACAAATGGCATCCTCTGTCATCGAGCTGGTTAAAGGAAAGGATGGAGACAGCAAAAATCCAAATGGTGTCTTCTGTCATCGATCTGGCAAGCTGGTTAGAGGTAGGGATGGAGGCGGCAAAAATAGAAATGGCATCTTCTGTCATCGAACCGGCAAGCTCGGAGCAACAAATCCCATTTATTGCCACATCTTTGTGTTCCATTGGTTGGTGATGTGCTCCATTTGAAAATGTTCTTTCAATATATGTAAGTTTTTGATGCCTATAGTGTCCGTAATAAAACTTACATCGGTGCCAAAGCCAGTGACCAGTTGCAAATTAATTTTAGGATTATTGCCTCTGCCTGGATGTAATTAGCTGGGTCTCTTCTGCTTAGTAGTAGCTGGTGGATCGTGAAGATATTTCGATGCAGAGTAGGCAAGTTATCGTCGGCCCCACAAACCAGTTCGAAAGTCCTCCCGTAACTACAGGAGTCACCGGATCAACGACACACCCTGTGCTCCCAATGATGCAACAATCACCACCTGCTGCACTTGTGGTGAAGAAGAAGAAGCCTTATCATGGGTTCTTGCTCCGATTTGGGAGATGCAAAATAGATTTTCGGTTGATCTTACATTGATTGATATTACATTGCCACAATCTATCCCATAACTATTTGCATCGGAGTAAGTGGAAGTGGGCCCTATGTGTTCTGCACTGTAATTCAGGAAGAGAAAAATGCACAATAAGATTACATACATGAACTTTACTCGTTTTGAATTGTACATTGTCCATTTCCAACTTTCCAATACGTATTTACACCAACCCAGCAAGTATTGTACACTGTTCAGTGATGGTGTGAAAAATAATTACAAAAGTTTTGCAAAACCCAGCTTGATACATGAAACATCATGCATTGTACAAACTGAACAGTTCAAATGTGGAAAAATTCATTTCATTCATTTAAGTTTATTTTTGTACATAAATTATAATAAATGGCAATATTTTATTGTTTTTGTGAATTGCATCTTGCGGAAGTGTGTAATATATTTATTTGAGGAAGGATTTGCATCAGAATAATGGGGAAGACATATAACGTCACCAGGATTGCTCAGGTGACAGGTGCCCACTCCTTTATGTCCTTGCTCATTGTAGTCTCATCCGGGGTGAGAAGTAGGGAGTGCGGAAGAAAGCGGTAGGGATGGCAGAATGAACTAAAACTGTGGTTATCATGTCGGTGCATGCAGGGAGTTTTGAAGCACACCTTCCTTTGCACAGGGACGAATGTAAAGCCGGCCGTCTCTCTCTGCGTTGAAGGTGTGAATGAGTCCACAATATTGTTGAATAGTCTGTAATCGTGTGATGCAGCATGGATATGCCATTGAACTTGAGCAATGAATGGTGTATATCAAAAAATAAAACCCTGTACCATACTTTATTTACAGGGCGTTGGTGCTGGCAAAGCAGTTTCTTGACGAGGGCTATACTGGCTTGTTCGCCATTGCCTTCCCAGCATTGTTTGTCCATGCTCTGTCCTCTTAAATGCTGAGTGTCGAGCAAGGAAGCAGCACATACCATTGCTTTTCAATAAAGTCTTCGGTATGACTCGGCCAGGGTTTGAACCACCGTTTGGACCACCAACCTCCCAGACTCGGAGCGGACACTCCGACAATTATGCCAGCCAGTCTGGTGATGTTTGACAAGCAATGGATAAATAACTTGCCAGCAATTGCAATGCAGGAAAAGCTATTAAAGTGCCAGGGACATAAAGAGGGAGGCAGCATAAACATCCTCCTATTTGTACCTTAAATTAGTGTAAATAATTTATGCTGTCTGGAATAAATAAAATTTATATTGAGCTGTAAAACATGTTTTGTGCTGCCATTGCCAGACATACATCATATCAATGGTGTCATCCTCGATTGCTGACACTCAATTGGATTTGACGGCATAGAGAAAGGTAGAATGTGGTCGAGGAAGGTCATCTTTCGCGTAGTCTCGAGTAAATGTCATCAGCAACTGCGCTTGTGCCAGGGCCATAAAGCAAGTCCAAGTGCCACCACTTTGTCCTCGGCCTCCCAAGCGTACACCGATTGCACATCAAGATGCCCTTCCTTGATGAGACGTCCAAGAATCACAAACCGTGCGCCCGGATAGGGCCGGGCGAGGCGTGCGGCACATGGGGCGTGCTGGCGCACCCAAGCAGAGATGGCGGGGCGCATTGATGTGTTATGGGTCTCAGCAATGATGACACGTGGTACAGCAGGTGTTAAACGGATCAGACGGACTGGAAGGACTGGGGGTGTATGAAAGATGTCAAAAGTTAGTGACGGTTATTTTATTTCAACATCAGCTTCTTCGGGTCAACTATTTATTGTGTAAGCATAGGTTCGAGGTCAAAGATTCTGCCATATTATGCAATACTAGATGGCCCCTTAATTCTGCTACTGCTTTGCTACTCCAGGTTACTCTGTAATGGACTCGGCCTTTCTAACGGGAGACCGCTGGAGATGACCGCCATTTTGGATCTAATCAGCCGAGTGGTTAAATAACGCTTAATGGATTAAAATCCAATCAAATTATGTTAATTTATTCTGGGAGGGGAGAGGGTATAGATACAATCATTAAAGTCGGTATGTATGCGTACATGGGTTGGCAGGATACCCTAGCCTAGCAGTATGTGCACTTGTCTTTTAGCTGTTTCACCTGGGTTAGAATCTCTATCCAGCTATAAACTGTCACCCTGGTCTTTAACATGCCGGGCATGGGGTCAGTGTGTGCCACCCATCGGACGAATGTTCAGCTGGAGAATCTGTCGGCCAATACTTATTGGTGGAGGACATTAAAGATCCCAGTATTGCATAGATTAGACGAGTTATCGACGGTAACCTGAACAAATTCCAAATTTCTGCTATCGCTGATTCCTGGAAAGGAGCTTGGTGTTGGCTTAGCGGTTAGGGTGCCGGTTTGGGATTCTAGGATCCTGGGTTTGAATCCCAGTGATTGCTGAATTAACACCAGGGAAGTTGACTCAGCCTGTCATCCTTCCGAGGTCGGCAAATTGAGCACCCGTTCACTGGTAATTCCCTGTGTGTCGGCAAATTGAGTACCCGTTCACTGGTAATTCCCTGTGTGTCGCAAGAGGTGACTAACAGGGTTGGTGGCAGGAAGGGCATCCGGCCATAAAACATTGCTTCAAAAAGGGGACCATGATGCCTAAAAAAGGAACATTGCTTCAAAAAGGGGACCACGGTGCCCAAAAAAGGAACATTGCTTCAAAAAGGGGACCACGGTGCCCAAAAAAAGGCCAACCTCTGCTCTGTGGGGAAAAATGGCCTCTAAAGACAGTTCTGCTGACTCCTGGAAAGGCAACTGCAAACCACGCAGCATAACCTTTGCCTAAGAACTGCTTCGTCAGCACCAACGCTCCATCAATAATCTGGTACTTTTGATTGATTGATTTATGCTTACAGCCTTTAATATAAAATTCATCAATTTCTACACTGTGCACGCAGCGATAAGACGTTAGCCTCGGGGATTGGGGAATACGAATTGCAGATGCAGATCTTATTTTGCCTCCTCTTTAGTGCTGGCACCAGGGACAGCGTGAACCTGCTAGTGGGAATGTAATACCAGGCCTCGCGGAGTTCTCTCACCAATATCATGGCCACAGAATGTCTGCATCAGCGCTCCGATGGAAGATGCTTGCCTCGCTCTGCAGTAGTGACAATTATGTATCACATCTGCAGAAACAAAAAGGAACAATGGAGGAATCATCCATTAGTACATGTGTCGAGACCTTCCATCCACTGACACCTTTCAAAGTCACTGATTTTAGTGGGGGTGGGGTTGGGGTTCAGGGGTTGGATGGAAGAGGGTGCTTGGGGCAGTGAATATGCCACATTGATTTAAAATGCAGAGAGCTGGCCTCTCTTCAGCTTTCAGAGCTGGCATTGTTTCAGAGCTGGCATTGTTTCAGAGCTGGCATTGTTTCAGAGCTGGCATTGTTTCAGAGCTGGCATTGCTTGCAAGTATGATTTAATTTACTCTTTATGAGTTTATGTCAATATATATAGTAAATCTTCGTAAGAGTGATGTAGAGTTTGATATTGGCTGACAGAATGAATGAGTGATTGTATGCGCACTTGCCTCGAAGCTATCTAGCCTGGGTTCGAATCCGGACCCAGCTATAAACTGTCATCCTGGTATTTCACAGGCAGGGTGGTTCATTAATGTGTGTACCGGCCCACGAATGGATGATGTTAAACAAGCATTCCGTCTGCTGGCATTCGTTGGTGGACATTAAAGATTCTATGGTGTTTTTCGTGAAGAGTAGGCGAGCTATCGCTGGCAACATGAACAAATTACAAATTCCTGCCACAACCAGCAGAGGGAACTGCATCAGCGGCACAGCCATGCCCTTAGCCAATGATGTTACCCCGCAGCCTTGTGCTGCATATGAACGAAGAAGAAGAAGATGTTTAAGATTCACTATATGGCACAAGAAAGGTGAGTACAGTATGTTAATTCAGTCAGCACCGACCAAACGCATCCTCCCCGATCATTTTGTTTATTTCAGTATTGCACAATTATTTAAAAAATAAAATGAGCAGAAATACACCAATGGGTGGAAGCCTACCTTTTCCCTGCATATGGGTAACAGGCTCAAATGGGAACACTTTTGGCCAATTCAAATTGGGGAAGGAGGACTTTTACCTGAATAATATATTTTTTTGTGAGAGAATGGGAAATTCTAACACTGTGGGGATTAGAAACTCAGGTCATCATGAACGAAGCTGGTGTTCAGTTGGAGCACGATGTCACTTTGTGTCACTTGTATCGCTAACTAGCAAAAGTACCCGTCCCCAGTGACGGGAAAAGTTTAAGTCAATCGATGAATTTAAATGATTTCATGGACTTAAAAGAGGTTAATTAATTGTGTTGCACTAAAATATCCGGCCTGTTCAATTTGAGGCCAATTGATCGCTTTGTTTACCAAAAATTGCTATATTGGTCACAACTTGCATCTTTGAAATGGCCTCAGGCCACAGCCACCAAACCCATGCTACTTCCTGCACAAGGTTGTATCTGAACCCCAAGTATGGACTTTGTGGCTTTAAAGATGTGGCCGTGCATAAGGAACAGACCCACACAGAGAGAGATAAAGAGAGAGACAGAGAGAGAGAGAGATGCAGACAGACAGAGAGAGAGAGAGAGATGCAGACAGACAGAGACAGAGAGAGAGAGAGAGAGAGAGAGAGAGAGAGAGACAGACAGACAGAGAGAGAGAGATGCAGACAGACAGAGACAGAGAGAGAGAGAGAGAGAGAGAGAGAGAGAGAGACAGAGAGGGAGAGAGAGACAGAGAGGGAGAGAGAGAAAGACAGAGAGACAGAGAGAGAGAGACAGAGACAGACAGAGAGAGACAGAGACAGAGAGAGACAGAGACAGGGAGAGATAGAGAGAGACAGAGACAGAGACACAGGGAGAGAGAGACAGAGAGAGACAGAGACACAGGGATAGAGAGAGAGAGACAGAGAGAGAGAGAGAGACAGAGAGGGAGAGAGAGACAGAGAGAGAAAGACAGAGAGGGAAAGAGAGAAAGACAGAGAGAGACAGAGAGAGAGAGAGACAGACAGAGACACAGAGACAGAGAGAGACAGAGAGAGACAGAGAGACAGAGAGACAGAGAGAGAGAGAGAGAGAGAGATAGAGAGAGAGAGAGAGACAGACAGATATTTGTGCTTACCTACTGCATACAGTTCCCCCATAAGTATTGGAACAGTGAAGTCAAATTTGTTATTATTGCTATATACTCAAGAAATTTGGATTTGAGATCAAAATATGAATATGAGGCAAGAAGGTCAGGTTTTATTTATTGGTATTTATATGCATATATGTTTTTCCATTGTAGAACAATATAACTTTTTATGTTCAGTCCCCACATTTTAGGTAAACATAAGTATTGGACCAGAACGTATTGGATGAGCAGAGGTAATTGACTCACCTTTTCTCCTGTTTCTGCTGTTCACCGTTTCTGAGATACACCCTTCTGGGCCACGTGGGAAAACTTCACATTTGATCTCCGATGGCCAAGCACCGAACTCGGGGACAGCCCTGCACGAGCTGGATACGGTGCACGCATCTCGCACCACCTCACACAGCGATCGGCATGGCTGCACAAACCTGTTGGCAAAGGAGGATGTGACGTCATTATATAAATACATGGAAGGGATTATGTCGGGGGAGAGAAAACACACCGTAAAATGGGGTGAATAGGGACAGCAAGGTGAATAGGGACACAAACTGAAAAAAAGTTCGGAAACTTTTTTCGCTGAAAATTGATAACCATACTGATTTGTTGATATTTGGGTTGAAAGTGTTCTCTTGTTTTTTTAAAAAGCAACTTATAGTCCCTATTAACCCCATATATGGGTTAAATAGGAATAAATAGGATTTTTATGGCTGTCCCTATTCACCCCGTTTTACGGGTCAATAGGGACAGTCACTAAAACAAAAACATAATAATCAAGAAACAATCCTGAGTTTCCAACTTAATGCTAAATTGATAGCTCAGATGGATGCACATAATATGCACCTGAAGGAGCTGGGGCTCCCACGTCGATCGGAAGAATGGACGCGACAAAAAGCTGGAATTCATCCGAGTTGCTTTAATCAAACCAAAAACTCAGGCACTCTGAAAAGCCCGTTTATCGGGCAGCAATATATATACATATTATCCCGGAGCGTTTGCCCAGGAAAGGCGAGAGGGGGCGTGGCCCAGCGTCCTGGCTGCGGCCTGGCAAGTTGAGGGCGAGCCTGCCCGGGCATGCCCGGGCATGCCCGGGCGTCCAGACCGAGGCCTGGCAAGTTGAGCGGGGGCCTGCCCGGGCGTCCTGGACGAGCCCGGCATGGTGATCGCTCCGCGTCCTTGATAGGTGCAAGGCGATTGTGAAAACCCAGCGGTAGCCGCTACACACCCATAATAATAATACTAATACTCGGATATTTCCGGCCGTGAAAAACTATCCCCTACGGCCACGATATTTCTAAAAAAATAATTCTTCGTCAATTTTACAATATTTGACGCCGTTTTCAGCCTCCGAAACGCGGTAAAAAGCTTTTTTGAAATACTTTTTCAAATGCTCGAATCTCATTGGTTCCGGTGTTTGGTGACGATTTTCGTTGAAGATAACCAGGGCCCGTGCGGGCCCGGGGAACGAGGTTGGTCTTAAAGTATTTTAATTACAAATTAGAGGTGCATAAGATTGTGAATCAAAAAAAAGACGGGTGAAACAAACTCCTATTGAACTTTTTCTCAATTTTTATGCATACTTCCGCATCCCCAAGATGGCGGCCTCCATGGAGCGATTTGGTTTTTGAAACATTTTTTCAAATGCTCGAATCTCATTGGTTCCGGTGTTTGGTGACGATTTTCGTTGAAGATAACCAGGGCCCATGCGGGCCCGGGGAACGAGGTTGGTCTTAAAGTATTTTAATTACAAATTAGAGGTGCATAAGATTGTGAATCAAAAAAAGACGGGTGAAACATACTCCTATTGAACTTTTTCGCGATTGTTTATGCATACTTCCGCAGCCCCAAGATGGCGGCCTCCATGGAGCGATTTGGTTTTTGAAACATTTTTTCAAATGCTCGAATCTCATTGGTTCCGGTGTTTGGTGACGATTTTCGTTGAAGATAACCAGGGCCCATGCGGGCCCGGGGAATGAGGTTGGTCTTAAAGTATTTTAATTACAAATTAGAGGTGCATAAGATTGTGAATCAAAAAACGACGGGTGAAACATACTCCTATTGAACTTTTTCGCGATTGTTTATGCATACTTCCGCATCTGCAAGATGGCGACCTCCATTGAGCGATTTGGTGCGTCAAAGCTTAGAATTCTCAAAGGATCCAGCAACATCTGGCTTTTCAACATAATACGTAGTTGTACGCGTTCATTCACAACACCGGCTTCGCCGGCTATAAACCACGGTGCCAATGAAAAAAAAATGGGATAAAAAGTTTCTCCAAACTGTCCCTATTTCTTGATTATTTTTTTTTGTATTAGTGACTGTCCCTATTCACCCGAAAAACGGGGTGAATAGGGACAGCCATAAAAATCCTATTTATTCCTATTTAACCCATATATGGGGTTAATAGGGACTATAAGTTGCTTTAAAAAAAAAAAAAAACACTTTCAACCCAAATATCAACAAATCAGTATGGTTATCAATTTTCAGCGAAAAACGTTTCCGAACTTTTTTCAGTTTGTGTCCCTATTCACCTTGCTGTCCCTATTCACCCCATTTCACGGAACCAGATCTACTGTACTCGTGAGAGAAAAATACTTGATAATGTTTCCCTCGGTTATGCAAAAGGCGTCTTTATATCACTCCAATCGACTGAGGATAACCAGGCCAAGCAAGATGATGAGGCCTACCAAGCGAGTTCAGTTTACATTTATGTGGAGAGTGGATATTCCCACTCACTAGTGACCGCCATCTTGCCTTTCTTGGCAAAAGGTAAGTGTCATGATAAGATCCCAAATATGATGATGACCGAGTCCTGTCTTACTTGGCCGCTTCTTAGCCTAGGCCTTCGCTTCTTAGCCTAGGCCTTCGCTTCTTAGCCTAGGCCTTCGCTTCTTAGCCTAGGCCTTCGCTTCTTAGCCTAGACCTTCGCTTCTTAGCCGAAGGCCTTCACTTCTTAGCCAAGGCCTTCACTTCTTAGCTTAGGCCTTGGCTTCTTAGCCTTAGGCCTTTCAAACACGGTGAAACATGACAGGATGACATTTTAAAGCTGGGTCGGGATTCAAAACCAGGCTACACAGCTTAGAGGCAACGATGGATGTATATTTCTTTATTTTGATGATCCGTACTCTTTACAGAGCATTGGTGGTGCCAAAGGAGTTCCTTGGCAAAGGTTATAGTGGGGTTTACCCATTGCCTTCCCAGCGTTAATGTTTCTTTGTGCTTTCGTTATTTTGTATACATAGTCGAGCCTCGTGGAAGAGCAAGTCCTAATAGACTGAATGGATCAGGACACAACAGGACAAAAGGAACAACAGACAGAGGGGAAAACACGAACAGCAGAGTTGAAGGCCATGACGTGGACAAACAATGGGTGTGGGGAGGAATGGGGGGCAGGAGAGGATGCTTGGGGTGGACAACATGGATAGGGGGAGTGGGGTAAGTTGAGCCTAAGGGTAAGTTGAGCCACCCCATGTTTCTTAGAAAGTGAAATATTTGAAGGTGTGAGAGCGCCATCTATACTTTCATAGCAACAGTCTTTCTTCCTGAGTACACATGCAGAGGAATATGAAGCAGGGGTAAGTAAGATCGAATGAAATTTGTATTTTTTTCAGAATTTCCCAAACTTTGAGTTATGGTGTTTCGAGGGTGATAACAATAGAATTAATGGAAGCTTAATGAATTGTTTATGTAGTAATGTGAACATGAATGGTGTAGATTATTTACCTGAGAGTATGAATTGTAAATGGAATCAATACGTGAAATGAGCATGTTTATATTCAAAGTGGCGCCCGTGGGGTAAGATGATCAATTGGGTCGGGTCAAGTTGAGCCATGGCTCATCTTACCCCATGAACATGTGTGCAAGATAAAGTTACTTCTTTATACGCAAGTTGGAGTTGAAAACTGTAGTTCTTGTATCACTGATACTTGTGTATAGATCTAAATCCTATTCCTAAGAATGATTTATGTAAATATTTTTGCATTAATCACAGGTAAATGGAAAAATGCCTTGGGACTATAAAAGGAAGAGAGCACGTGGTTGTTCTTCATAATTATTTGAAATACAAACCAGTTCATCAGCATATCTGACTGATAAATCTTGACGATTACATATGTATGAACATTCAGCCAAAGTTTACTGATAATTCATGTGTCTTACGAATAATCAGAACACAATACATGTATAATTATTTCAGTTCAACCTGTTAAATTTCATTAGATCAATTACATCATGTTACTTTGTAATAGACACGATGTGCTTCTTACATGTGCGTAAATTTCACACAAGGGAAAGGAGCATTTATCAAGTTTCAATTATTGAACTGAAAAATCTGATCTGAAAAACGTGAACATTTACAGGAAACTACTTTGTCTTGTTTTTCATTGTTAAAGCTATAAGCAACAGCTTTTGCGTGATTGTTAAAAAAAAGTGTATTCATTAATACTTCATGCATTCCCAGTTTCAATGGGTTTTCTCAGTGTTTTATCAATAATAAGCTTTTCCAGTGGATCTGGACTTAAACTTTTTGTCTCAAACTTGTTTTATTGCTGTTCTGTCCTGTATTGAGCCGGTGAATTTGATGGGACACAAAATGTTTCATGCTGTTTTTTTCTTGTGGTTCAACTTACCCACTGGCTCAAGTTACCCCGAACCCATGATCAACTTGCCCCATCATTGGGGCAAAATGAGCCATTAGACAACTTTTTTTTGAAGGCCTCTGCTAATTAATTACATGAAAATGAAATGGTAACATGTGTATGAGGGGAGAAGCAAGTATTTACACCATCATAATCACTATGGCTCTGATGCACAGCACTTTATATTTGATGTCCAGAAGGGCATTACTGAAAAATGGCTCATCTTACCCCACTCTCCCCTACAGAAGGAAACTCTCAGGAGGGAAAACGAAATTTTAAAGGAGGAGGGATTGGGGAGTGCTGGGGGGGAGAGGATGGGTTAACGAGGGTAGAAAAGATCATGGTGTTGGATTGGAGATGATCTGAGATGGTGGTGAACAGTTGTCTTGAAAACCTGGAAGGAAGAATGAGATTGAAGAGAATGTGGAAGTTGGTTTCACAGGTGAGAAAAGGAGGACCAAATGAGTGGAGGTGAGAAGTGATGGACCCACAGACTCAGATTCAACAGAGAAGATTCTAACCTATCCTTTTAATTAATTTTGTGTTGATAAAGAACTTCTATTCCATCAATTTACGTATCGATTATAATATATAACATTGGGAAGTTAATACCGGATACTTCATTTTCATAAAGGCTGATTTTCTATCACTTATTTATTAAGAATACCAAACAGGAAGGCCTATATGTAGGGATGGCACAGACACTCCATATGTTTAATAAAACACAAATCTTCAAATAAATCCACCGAGATACAAACTTCATTAACCTATACAGTATCAATTCAAGTCCCAGTCGTCTGTGAAGGATTTCATATCAAATAACTCTCATTAAACTTTTGGACAACATTACTCAAATTTTTCATAACTTCAAAGGATTCCACAGAAAGTAGGCAAAACGACAACTACGTAGAGGAATATGAAGGCAAACAAGCGTTACGCCTCGGTCCCCCGTCGGGGAAGTGGTGTGAGTTGACAAAGTGGAAGACGCAGAAAACATGCTATGATATGATATTTCGCTCACAAGGTTCAGACATACATGGAGGCGGCCATCTTCGATTTTGACGTGGCGACCCAATTTTCAATAGCGTTCTTCCTTGTGCCTAGATACACCCAAACATCAGATTAGAAGTTGGTACTTCGCTTATTTTTCAAGATATTCCGCTCACAAGGTTCAGACATACATGGCGGCGGCCATCTTGGATTTTGACGTGGCGACATAATTTTCAATAGCCTTCTTCCTTATGCCGAGATACACCCAAACACCAGATTAGAAGTTGGTACTTCGCTTATTTTTCCAGATATTTCGCTCACAAGGTTCAGACATATATATGGTGGCGGCCATCTTGGATTTTGACGTGGCGACCCAATTTACAATAGCGTTCTTCCTTATGCGGAGATACACCCACACACCAGATTAGAAGTTGGTACTTCGCTTGTTTTTCAAGATATTCATCTCACAAGGTTCAGACATACATGGCGGCGGCCATCTTGGATTTTGACATGGCGACCCAATTTTAAACAGCGTTCTTCCTTATGCCGAGATACACCCACACACCAAATTAGAAGTTGGTACTTCGCTTATTTTTCAAGATATTCATCTCACAAGGTTCAGACATACATGGCGGCGGCCATCTTGGATTTTGACGTGGCGACCCCATTTTAAACAGCGTTCTTGCTTGTGCCTAGATACACCCACACACCAGATTAGAAGTTGGTACTTCGCTTATTTTTCAAGATATTTCGCTCACAAGGTTCAGACATATATATGGTGGCGGCCATCTTGGATTTTGACGTGGCGACCCAATTTTAAACAGCGTTCTTCCTTGTGCCTAGATACACCCACACACCAGATTAGAAGTTGGTACTTCGCTTATTTTTCAAGATACCGGTATTCATCTCACAAGGTTCAGACATACATGGCGGCGGCCATCTTGGATTTTGACGTGGCGACCCAATTTTCGATAGCGTTCTTCCTTATGCCTAGATACACCCACACACCAGATTAGAAGTTGGTACTTCGCTTATTAGTCCCCTACCGGTGTACACCGGAGGGGACTATAGGTTTGCACGCCGTCCCTCCGTCCGTCAGTCTGTCAGTCCGTCAGTCTGTCAGTCCGTCAGTCTGTCAGTCCGTCAGTCTGTCAGGCCGTCAGTCTGTCAGGCCGTCAGTCTGTCAGCCCGTCAGTCTGTCAGTCCGTCAGTCCGTCAGTCCGTCAGGCCGTCAGTCCGTCAGCCCGTCAGTCCGTCAGCCCGTCAGTCTGTCAGCCCGTCAGTCTGTCAGTCTGTCAGTCCGTCACGCAAAGAACAGTTTTCCGGACTTTGTTTTTCTAAACTCTAAATGCTAATGATTTCAAACTAGGCACATCGTTTCCTCATGATAAGTTACAGATCAAGTTCGAACTTCACGACGTTTCGATCATTTTTGACACAGTTATGGCACTTTGAACTTTGGGAATTCTGATAATTCTGATGATCCTTAACTCAGTGCCATTTTAAGTTTTAATTTCCTTTAAAAAAGATTTTCTCTGCAATAATAGGACCGATTGAGATCAAGTTTTCACCATAGGAGGGACTCGGTCTGTAGAATATTTTAATGGTAATTATGACGTCACAGGTCACGTGGTTCGGGCGCCATATTGTTTTTCGTGAAAACACGAAAACCCCTTTTTCTCTGCAACGGCTAAACAGATCGAGGCCAATCTTTGCAGGCAGAATCGCATACCCATGACGAACAAAAACGTCAGCGAGCATGACGTCATGCGTCACATGGTTTCAGAGTTATGACGTTTTTAAGCATGAACCTTTAAAACCGAGCTCCTCCCTCATTTTTGATCCAATCGAGGGGAAACTTCACAGATATGTTCCGCATGTCAGTCTACTAAAATGTCCTTTTGGAATTTGCGATAGCTCACGTGGTTTGGCAGATATCGTTAATTAAACGAAAATATTTTAAAAATGGATATCTCTTGAATCGCTTTATTGATCGACGTGAAACTTCATACTATAGTAGACGTCATGAAGAGTAACAAGAGTACTAAATTTCAAGATGATTGGATGTACGGTCTGGAAGCTAGAAGTTGTTATTGCGTGAAGAAGAAGAGGCGTCAAGTGTGCGGATTTAATTATTTATCACATGTACAGACTGAAAGCATCGTTGGACACGACCTGTCGCAGTCATTTTAACCTCAAATAAAATTCTAATTTAAGATTTGTCAATAGCTGAGGTATATTAACAAACGAATAAAACAGATTTGGTCAAATTCTGACTTTTTTAACTCGATCGCATTTGACAGAGTTGTGACAAGCTGAGGAAGAAGAAACCTCACATTGGCTTCTCCAATGTGCCATAAAAAAATGGATATCTCTTGAATCGCTAGTACCTCAGACCGTGAGTTGGTAATAATTTATATAATTCAAACAGTGCAATACGTGCAGGCCGCTCCACGGAGCGACCTTGCGGGCTTATCAATGAGGCGAGGCGTGACACACGTGTCTCAGCATACCTCAGATCAAGTTTGAAAACCAGCATCAACCGTGCATAAATTTGCATATTCGATCATTTTTGACAAAGTTATGGCACTTTGAACTTTGGTAGGGGACATGTATTGCAGCGCAATACTCAGAATGCTTGTTTTTCAAGATATTCAGCTCACAAGGTTCAGACATACATGGCATCAGACATACATGGTGGCGGCCATCTTGGTTTTTGACGTGGGTTGCACCCACACACCAAATTCGAATGCGGTCCTTCGCTTACACACGCACGCACGCATGCCCGCATGCACGCATGCCCGCATGCACACATGCACGCCCGCACGCACGCACGGACGGACGGACACACGGACGGAGGGGAAAACCATAGTCCCCCTTTTGCTCCGCTGTGCGACGGGGGACAACAAAGGGTGGGTGGGACCATGCCTGTCAATAAGCCTGGTGGGGGTGGGACCATGCCTGTCAATCAGCCTGGTGGGGGTGGGACCATGCCTGTCAATCAGCCTGGTGGGGG